>NC_061095.1:51698425-51728394 GCF_015104395.2 Macrobrachium nipponense | reverse complement strand
AGATAGACAAACAGAGAAGAAAAGAGTAAAATCAAATAAATGTCAAGATAGCAACTGAAGGTTGCATTTCGGGAAATATACGACATATACAAGTACACTTAAGTATATTTTCAAGTCTTGCAACCTTCAGCGGATATCATGAGATTTACTCGATTTTAACCCCCCCCTCTCTCTCTCTCTCTCCCCCTCCCTTTCTCTTTCTCTCTCTCGCCTCTCTTTCTCTCTCTCTCTCTCTTCTCCATTCTCGTAAGTACAGTCTTGTCTTCAAGGACATCTAGTATGTAATGAATAACTCAGCAGAAGTCAGATGTGGCATTAATAAATGAAATTATTCCCACAGCAAATTTTAAAAAGATTTAAAACACAGTGATGTATTTTCACTTGGTAACGAAATCAATCAATCATGATTTCAGTTTCCACCTGTGAATAGATCATCATTCAAATTAAATCCTTTGGCAGAAAATACGTCAGAATTTTGAATATCCCAGATAAAAGCAAAACAAAACTATTACGCAAAGTTTCGTTAAATTTTTTTGCAATAAATATTCTAGACTAATCATAAGTATTCATTACGATTCATATACAGTCACTCATGCAATGTATAATCAGTTCTAACCTAATTGATACAGCAAGGAAGCAGTTCCCCGACAACTAAGGGTAAATACCTAAATGACTTTCCATTCAACTAAAAGCTACTAATGCCTTGGGTACAAATGCCCAGGGCAGAAACGATCAAATGACCTCATTTGCATAATCGAATGCCCTGGAATTTAAAGGGAAAGAGACACAGGAACTAATACTAGATAATGAATAATCCTTAATGATGCAATTTGCATTAACGGAAGAGATGAGACTTCTTAATCATAAAAGGATACAATAGAATATAAAATTTAGGCCAAAGGCCAAGCACTGGGACCTATGAGGTCATTCAGTACTGAAAGTAGAAAGGTTTGAAAGGCGTAACAGGAGGAAAACCTTTAGCAGTTGAAGCACTATTAAAATATTGTCAAGAGAGAGTGGAGAGAAAGACTGAAGAAAGGTAATATGAACGGAGGTACGGTAAAATAAATTGATAATAATAACACAATCTAGAATAACGCTTCAAAACTAAAACAGTCCGTGAGATGCGAATTTTATAACTGAATAACTGTCATAGAGTCATATACTGTAGCATTTTATGAAATCATTTACTATAGTGTTTTTCGTACATTTACCTACAAACAAATTGATGTGGACCAATTAAATTTTCCAAGGGACTAATTACAAACTCTAATACTTCATATTCCAACCTATATATTTCAACTAGAGGTTCCCCCAACTCTAACGAATAACACAGCAGATAATATCTCATTACAACTCAACATCCCTGGTGAAAAAAAAAAAAAATTACCCTTAAATACAGTTTGCATCTCATTAATGTGATGACGGAAGCGATTCCCTTTGATAAGAGTCATTAAATTCGGGAACTCTGATGACAAATCAGGTATCATTCAATCCGAGTCATTAACATAATCATATAAGTATTACTTTCGACTTTCACCTGATTTAAGGGTCATTTCATTCGCTCTCTCTGAGGGAGATCTTTTGCAGACGGATTTTCACTACTTTAAGTTCTCTGTAAAGACTCGTGAGGACATTTGAATGAACATCAGCGAATGCTCTCAGGCCTCACTGGAACTCATTGCCACATGCACCAAACATTAAAATTCTCTGATCAGCTGCCTGTGGTATACACAGTAGTACATAGTGTGTCTATTCAAAGGTCAGGCGATCAATCGAAGCTGATTTAATTAAGCAGAAATGAGAGGAGGAAACCGGATGAAATCAGCCACATATCCTTCCATCCTATTCCATAAAAGGATACCCTTCCCCTCCAACCCCGGAACACCTACCCCCCTCCTACCACCCCCGGGGTTCAGCTGAAACCTAACGACCTCCATATCTCTTAATTGCCTTCTGTCAATTTTCAAGACGCTTTCTATGGATGGTTCGTAGAGGGGTCGAGATATTATGACCTACTCGATACAGCTGGTTCATTGTCACGTTTATTTGATTCAGATACAGATATATTTTGCTTCTGCCAATTATTCTAATCAACAAAGCGAGAGAGAGACGTCAATGGAACCAAGAAGTGTCATGTTGTCTCACTATCTATCAAGGGCGATGTTGTCACACCAGGAAGCTTCGTGTTATCATCCCAGGAAGTGTGCTGTTGTCAGAGTATGAAGGCCCATGTGGTCACACCACGAAGTTTCAAGTTTGCAGGTCACAGAGTGTCATGTTTCCACATTATCAAGGCAGATGTTGTCAATACAAGCAGTGTCATGTTGTCACACTATCAATGCTAATGTCTCACCAAGAGGCTTCATGTTGTCAGACCACGATTGTGTCTATTTGCCACACTATCGAGGCCGATGTTGTCACATCAAGGTTTTTTATGTTGTCATAACATATGTTGTCACATTTGAAGGCCGGTGTTGTTACAACACGAAATATTATGTTATCACACTATCAAAGCTGATGTTTCCACACCAAGAAGCTCCATGTTGTCACACAACAAGATGTCATGTTGTCACACAATCAAGGCCGATGTTGTAACACCAAAATGTTTCATGTTTGCAGATCACGAAGTGACATGTTGTCAAAATATCAAGTTCAATGTTGTCACAACAAAAAGTTTCATTGCAATTATATTATTATTTATAGTTTACGATTTCTGCCATTCATAATGAGAGAGAGAGAGAGAGAGGAGAGAGGGAGAGAGAGAGAAGAGACGAGGAGAGATAGAGAGAGAGAGAGAGAGAGAGAGAGAGAGAGAGAGAGAGAGAGAGAGAGTCGTCATTTGAAGGCAAGAAAGGGACAAGGTGTATTGTATAATGGTTTGGCAATTCTAAGGAAGAGTTCCTCAATTAGCTGGACAAAATTGAAGGACACAGAACTCACTTCAGAATCGTCTATATTATTCTTTCCAGTGCGAATAAAAAGAATTCTCACGTACATATATACATATAAAGATACACAAACACACATCTATCAAACTTCAAGGAATATAAAATCAGCAGACTGAAAAATCCCTTTAGTACTATTTCCCCTTGATACAATGTGCCCTCCAAGACCTCCTCCTGCCTCCAATCGCTGTCAGGATGAGGAGCAGTCGCCTTCAAGCATCAAAATTTAATCTCGTTCGTCCTGTCGACTCAAGCAAGATGAATCTATCCTGAAAAGAGGTTGGGCCCTCCTGGGTGTAATTTAGACATGGGAATCCTACGAGATGCTCTTATGTTCTTCCTCAACTCTCAGACCTTCATTCCAACTCTGGGAAAGGAGAAGAGGCGCTCCTCCTGAGGAAATTGGGTTGAGCAACGACGGCCAGAGAATCCCTACCTCTGGTGAGTAAACGGATTTGCTCTCTGGCTCGTTCTGAAAGGAGCAGGACCTGATGGTTTTTTCCTAAATGACGCCTTTTGCGGAGACCCTTTTGCAGTTGCGGACTGGTAAAAGTGCCTTACTGTTTTATAGTAGTAGAGAAACGTTGAAAGGTTCATCTGGTATTTATAATAACATAAAAGCCAAAGTTCGCCACCGATCAACCTATCCAGTGCGCTATCGTTAACCTAATTTGAATAAGAAAAAGTGATAGTGTTAGCAGCGTCCCTTCGGGCCCTAACTACACCCACTCTTGAAACTTTTACTTAACCTCCTTCCTTGCTTTTTATCTTCAATCTTGCTGTCCAAAATCTCTAACTATGACTTTTCCATTCAACTGTGGGGTTTCCCCCCAGTTCTACCTTTAGATCCTTGTACTGAATCTCCTTTATTTTCTGGAATCTTTTATGCTGTCCAACCACTCCAACTCTCTCTTTTCTATTTCTTAGTAGCTGAATGGTCGAGAGTGTCCCAGTGCTTTGCGTGGCAGCATAAATTTCATAAAATTAAATAAAAAAGACATTTCCTGATTAGAGCAGCCTATTAAGTCGAATTTAAATTACACAAAAAATACAACATATCTTAAGAATTCGCCTTAAAAATCCATTCTTCTGACAATAAGAATGTATCAGGTATTGACCGAGATTCAATGAAGCTGCGACCAAGATGACAGACCATTAATTGCTCATCTTTAATTTTTCATTCATGAGGTGGGATTCGTGATGGAATAGGAGATGAGAGGAAAAAAAAATAACCATCAAGAATTTCAACTGCCCAAATATTCAACAAGTAGAAGAGTGAGTGACTGAGTGTGTTAGTGAGTGAGATAATCAATGTGTCAGTAATTGAGCGAGGGAGTGAATGAGTGAGTGAAGGAGTGAACGAACGAGTGAGTGAATGAGGGAATGAGAGGGTGAGTGAGTGAGGCCACGGCCAACTATCGGTGGCCGTGGTGAGGCAGTGAATGAGTGAGGTAGTGAGTGAGCATGTCAGTGAGTAAGTCAATGCGACAGTAATTGAGTGAGTGAGTGAGTGAGTGAGTGAGCAAAGTACCGACTGAGTGAGTGAGAGAAATTCATTCCCGAATGTTGCAAGATCGTCCTTTGCACTGATTTGGGGCCAGGAAGTTTTTGTTCCGTAACTATTCATCAACTTTGTTTGGCCAACTTGTCAAAGTTTTTCTTGCGAATTCTCGCTAAAGTTGCTTTTGATATAACAAAGTCATAGCTCTCTCTCTCTCTCTCTCTCTCTCTCTCTCTCTCTCTCTCTCACACACACACTTCGCATAAAAGCATACAGTTTTGCAAATTGCTGAATTTGCAGATTTTCCGTGTCTCTCCCACCACCTATTTCTCACTTCCGCAGACTCAAAGGTAACTGCTCAGAAGATGTTTTCGATCTCGTGCTTTTTAAACGATGCTTTTTATGCCTCAGAGAAGAAATTCATTAAAGTCTTGCAACTCTGCATCTCGAAAAGTATTGTCGCAATATTCGTTTAAAAAGAATATTACCACCTTTCGTCTTTGTATTTCGGTAAATATTATCACATTCTTCAAAATACTATTGCCCAATTTTGTGTGGTGTATTTCGAAAAGTATCGTTGCAATATTCTAACAAGAAAATTGCCAGTTTCGTCTTTTCTGTTAAATAAAAGAGCATCAAGAAATCTACAGACTCTTACGATCACTTCCCATGTATCGTATAGTTAAAGATATATAAAATAAAACAAAAAAATAAAAATTCTGGTTCATTGTGAATTTCATGAAGTTTTCGATATTTAAATGAACCATTTAGGTGTTTTATTCTGTGTATCTGTGTTTAATGCATTCCTGAACATCTGTATATACATATATACATACATATGTATGTATATATGTATATTATTATTTTCCAAATAAGGTCTATGGAGTCTTTGGCCTACTTATAACTGCAGTGAAGCCATATGGTGTGAGATGACGTCATTTTTCCTTTGTTATTTTCAGCAGAAATATTTCTTTTGTGAATGGATGCAAATGGGTTAAGATTCTGCTGTGTTAATCATTAAGTTGAGGTCTCAGGATTCACCATGCAAGCAAGCGAAGCAAGTAAGCAAGCAAAGCAAATAAGCTGACAAAGCAACCAAGCAAATTCAGCAAAGCAAGCAAACTAAGCCAGTAAAACAAACATGCAATCAAGCAAGGAAGCAGGGAAGCAAGGAAGCAGGCAAGCAAGCAAGAAAAGCAAACAAAATCAAGCAAGCAAGGAAAAGCAAAAAAGCTATGCAAACAAGCAATGCAATCATGCAAGCAAAGAGGCAATGTAAGCATGTAAGTAATACAATCAATTCAAGCAAGCAAGTATATCAGCAAACAAGCAAGGAAGGAATGCAAGCAAGCAAATCTAGTAATGCTAGCAAGCAAAGCAAGCCAACAAGCAAAGCTAACAAGAAAACCAACCAATTAAGCGAGCAAAGCAATCATAACAATCACGCAATCACAGCAAACAAGCAAAGCAATCACGCACGCAAAGAAGCAATATAAGCATGCAAGTAAAGCAATCAATGCAAGTGGGAAGTAAAGCAAACAAGCAAAACAAGCAAGCAAATAAAGCAGGCAAGCAAACAAGCAAAGAAGGTAAAGCAAGCAAACAAGAAAAACAAGCACGAAAGCAAAGCAAGTAAGCAAATCTATCAAGCCAAGAAAGCAATCTAACAATTACAGCAAACAAACAAGCAAAGTTGCAAAGGAAGCAGTCTACCAAAACAGCAAGCAATCTATTGAGGCAAGCAATCTTGCAATCACAACAAACAAGCAAGCAAATATATCAAGTAGGCAAATCTTATCAAGCCAATCAAGCACATAAATCCGTCAAGCAAGAAATCTAGCTATTCTAGAAAGCAAGTAAGCAGGCAAATCTACCAAGCCAAGCAAGCAAGCAAATCTCTCTACAGTTCCTTTTCCCCAACCAGAACAACAGAGGTACCAGATGCCGCCTTTCCTAGATGACGTTTCAGCTGCAGGAAATTTATGGTCAGTTCTTCCATGAATATGCAAATTGCACCGATTCCCTGTAACCTATAACCTACAGCTGAGCGCCGCAGATATCGAGAATTCGAACCGACATTGTTTATGTCACTTCAGAGGCAGAAAAATAGGCAACAAAAACGAGGAAATTCGAGTTTCCAATGTTATTAATCACACGCATGAAATGACGGTGCCGTTTTAAATTATTTCCCAAAAAATGACATCTAATTAGAACATTCATCAGAAAAAATTCAGATATTCCAGTCGTGGTTTTCGATACTCATACGCGAAGATGAACTAACTGCATTACTACCCCAATACAATTCTCCTTGCATTTCAATCATATCCTTAAATTTTTTTCTATTTATTAATTTGTAAGTGAATTTTTTTTTCAATTTATTTTTTCCTTTTTTATTAACTGCTCTCTTCTTTCTGTGTCTCCAGTTAACTTCTGTTACTTCTTTCGAGCGAACAGCGTAATAGTTTCTGGAAGCTTCTTGAATTTCAAGTCAGTGGCCCCCCCAGGGTGGGCTTCTCCCTTATGAATACGGTAATAATAATAATAAAAATAATAATAATAATAATAATAGTAAAGGATGATAACGCTTTGATGAAAGTCATCTAATTTAATTTTGCATTCCACTTAAACAAATCTCCTTCATACATAATTTATTTTCAGTCTTTTTCTTTTTATTATTAAGTCTAAACCTCAATCGCTTAGTTAAATTCCACGGGGTAGGTGGGGGGTGAGGGCGCAGTGCTAACAGTGTCCTTCACGTGGTGCACTGTAAGTATTACTTAAGGGTCTTTCCATCGCTCTACCCTGCTGAGGTCAGCTCTCGGCTCAGTTGGTACTACAGGGACTACTCCCTCACAAATTCACAAACTCCCCAGATTAATGTTATGTGAGGTTTTCATTTTTCGTTTAGTATTCATTTTTGTGGGTGGGGTCGTCTCCTCTCTCCTCCCCTCTCTCTCTCTCTCTCTCTGAGCAAAGTATATTAGCGTGGAAGGAAAGTTCTTATGGCGGAGGTTTGAAACTCCTTCTCTCTCTCTCTCTCTCTCTCTCTCTCTCTCTCTCTCTCTCTCTCTCTCTCTCTCTCAATGAGCAAAGTATATTAGCGTGGAACGGAAAGTTCTTATGGCGGATTTGGTTGAAACTCCTTCTCTCTCTCTCTCTCTCTCTCTCTCTCTCTCTCTCTCTCTCTCTTCTCTCTCTGTGTGTGTGTTTGTGTGTGAGTGCGATACACTTGCGAGTTCTCTAAAGCTTTCACGTAATGGAGAGATCGTTTTCAAAAACAAAGGCTTCAGTTAGAAGATCATAAGTATTACAATTGTCCTTCTTTCTTAGGGATATGTTATACTTTTTAGGGCAATATTCACAGAAGATATATATATATATATATATATATATATATATATATATATATATATATATATATATATATATATATATATATATATGTAAGTGTTTACATAATAATATATTGAATGTTATTGTCCATATATATAAAAGATTGCTTGCAGGAATGTGATCAGACTAGAGACGCTAAAGATGACGTATACAATAAGTATGTAGGCTAAGATAACATGCCGTCACCTGTAGTCATTCAATTGTTTATAAACATTAGTCCAAGCTCCCTGCTTGAGACAACTACCCCGACCTATAATTCAAACGGCCTACGTGATCTGTAGCGTGTCTCATTTGATTGTGTGTTCGTATGTAACTATGTCATTTGTATGTATGTTCATATGTTCGAACTACTGTCTGTTCCTTCATAACTTGTAACAGAGATGGTAGACAGGCAGAACAGAGTTAATGATCGTTATTAGAAGACCTGTATCTCTTTACCTAAGCTTTATCATGTAGAGAGAACAGAAGTATCCATCATCATTGGCAGAAGCGATCAAGCTATCGTTTATTAGAAGACTTGTACAATCATACCTGATCTTCATCATGTAAAACTTCAGAAGAATATATCTATTTTTATACTTCGTGTTTTCTACAAGAACCTCCTCACCGAACCATGAGTTTAACACATCGTCGTAATAACCAACAAGATAATACCGACTTCGTAAGTGATCTACAAACCCCCAGACACTCCATTGAAGATGGAAGTGCAATACCAACCGACTTAGCTTAAGATTATCGCAAGTCTAACATTACCTCATAGGGCGCCTTATCATACAAGGCACAAAGCCCTAATATTGGTGGCAGTGGACCAGAAGAACTCTACAACGTCCTACGAAGAAAAACAGAATAATAAATCATGAAGTCAACGACGACGAAATTGAAGCAGCAGATTCTTCAAGCAACCTAGTATCATCGTTAGTGAGCGACTTCAGAAACAACAAGATTCGTCAAGCAACTTAGTATCATCGTTTAGTGAATAACTTCAAGAAACAAAACCGACGTGTCCTTTTCCTACGACAACGGAAGCTTCGTCTCTCATTAGAATCATTCAAGAAAACATCGTTAGTGAGCGTTCCGGCACTGCAAGAAGAAACAAACCGAACGCGTCTGCAGCATCGGATTTTCAAGGGCTCGAATCATCCCAACAACGCGCACAGGGGAAACTCAAGCCAAAAAACCAGGTCATCCGCTAAATAGAGAAGGAGGACCAAGGCCGTGTGTCGTTATCGGAACACCGTGACTTCCCACAAAAGCAAGCTAAGTACAATTTTTTATTCATTTGGGAGTAACTTTGAGTGTTTCCTTTGCAGGTCGAATTTCGTTATTCCTGTGGCTGAAGTTACGAGACATTCTTAATCTTACTTTTTTACAGAAATTATCTACATCATTGAGATTTTCGCTACTGCGAGTTTTTTATCTTTGAGTGTCTGTTTCCAGAAGTTCTACTGAAATATCATAATCATATACTATGTTAATTTTATCATTTTGGGTGATTATTAATCCCTTACGTAACAAATCATATTAAACAGTAAATATGCGTTTACGCAGTGGACGTCTGTATTTATACAGATGCATGGATAGGGTCGTTAAGCACCGTAGTGATTAGAAAACACACAAAAACAAGTGGAACACCCGTACAAATCTATATAAATTAGAGGTAACACTATTTCGGTCATGACAATAAATGCTCCTTTGCAAAGTCCCGATTGCAGTTTTAGCCTTGAGTTTTTTGAGTTATATAAAATATCGAACCTCAATGACTCAACTTAACTTTAAAAATATGGCTAGATTGCAAGGAATAACATGTCTGTAAAAAACTTTCATCAGGCCTAAAATGCGCTGACCAGGATCCCTCACTATTTCAAATTTTAGCAGAGAATGAAGTGCAAACAGTTAATATTGAATGCAGTAGTGATAAACTTGTCTTATTAGTAATCGCTCAGTTCCTAATAGTCGTCATTCATTGCTTTATACGTAACCAGCAACATAATGCTAAAAAACACACAATACGTTGCGATGGTAATAAAGAGAAGATCCATAATTATTAAAACAAAAAGAAATAGAAACAGTAGCCCGTTCAGAATCAAACAAGCAAACTCGGTTACTGTGTCACCTAGTCAAGCGGTCAAGGTTAGTTAAATCTGCTGAGTGTTCAAAGCATAGCAAATTCCACACAATAAGCGACTCTAGCAGAGTGGGGAAAAGCGATGTTGGTTCATACATGCCAATATCTTTTTGAATTAAAAAGGATTTTTCCTATGAAACACACGACCGTATAAGTAATCAGAGCAGGTTTTTCGTTTTTTTTTTTAAATACCTAAGTTATTATAAGTAGTGGTGGATAAAGCCCGACTGTACGCGCCGTGAAAATTAGAATATCTTGTTTATTCCTTTAGTACACATAATATCCTGTATTTACGGACTCACCGTCTGTTGTTCGAACTTCCCTAATGAGAAGTCCGGATAAGCGAGCGCTTACAGATACCTCTATAGTTATAAAAAACATTGATCTGTATGTAGTGTAATTGTAAGATCCATCTAGGGGTATACAAAATATTATCTTACATCCTGCAAAATAAGGCGTGTTTATCAAAGGAAAATCCTATAAACCTTCAAACATAGTAAAATCCGTTTGAACAAAATGAGACAGTTAATCAAATAATAACTTATATAAAGGAACTATCATTTGTCTCATAATCGTAACATTGTTCAAATGACCCAACAGAATTCTCCCACAACCGCAGTCGCACTTTGCACGCAAAATCTCGAGAAGCATGCACCCTCGAATGTCTTAGTGCGTGTAAAAAGACTTTGCTGGGAAATGAAATTTTAATCCTTCCCGACACTCTGAAATATAACGATTTCCGCGAACAAAGCCCTAGACACGGTTGACACAGCAACAAGTTAATCTAGTGATCCACAAACGTATACATATCGTGGATACGGAAGTTATAAATATCGCATTTTTTTATTGTTGCTAACTTTTAATACCGCCCAATCAGCCGTGGATGAATCTCTCTGTTAATCTATCTAAAGTAATATCCGTAAGTCATTCAAGCAGAGGTGATTCAGCAGAAATTTGTTTTATCTTTTATCTGAATACCAGGAAGTTTCTCCACTAGCGAGTGATCTCTGGGAAAAAACGGATGTAATTTAACACATAATACGTCTAAGGACAAACATAAAGCTATATACGTACCTTCGTGTAGACTCTCAATGAAATTTCAAAATAGAGATAAATGACGAAGTTGAAAAATGTTAGTAATAGGAGTCATTAGGAAATCACATAAGCCATATAATTTTTTTCCCTCAAACGTCATGCCATAAAAGATCGGACTTGGCGTATCTGCGTAGATTTTCTGTCGCTTAAACAATGAAACGACTCCCGATAGTTTCCAGTGGCCATGTACCGACGACATCTTATCTCTGTTAGGTTAGAATAAATTTTTTTTCACCAACTTGGACTTACTTAAATGCTTTTACCAGATACCATTACCTAAGTGATTGTACCTCATACACCGTTTTCAGCACACTCAGGGGACATTATCAATTTTTACGTATGCCTCCGGCTTACGTTGCGCCCCCAATTAACGATATAGTTTGGAGATTTTTAGGGGATAACCTACATGCCTATATGGATGATCTTGTAATCTTTTCTAATACCTTAGAAGTACATTCACATAAACTAGAGCTAGTGCTACAGAGACAAAGACAAATAATCTCAGAGTAAAATATCTAAATGTGAGTTTTTAAAACCGAACATGTTTATCTAGGTTTTATGTGTCTTGTCAAGGTCTTAAAGTAGTCCATGGTAAGGTGTCGGCTATTCATAACTTTCCGTACCTATTAACGCAAAAAGGGGGATACAGCACTTTGGCGCTGTAGTGGTATTACAATCGTATGCAAATATGTAACTCTTCAATCATGACAGCTCCATTTAAACAGATCTTACGAGGCAAGATCGTAAGATTTATTATGGTCTAAAAAGCATCAACAGGCGTTCCGATTATCTGTAAAAGCGGAATAATGCAGCTCACCTAACTTAAAAATCCCTGATTTAAATAAGGAATTTTGTTTATGTGCAACAGACGCCTCATACCAAGGGGTAAAGGGATACTACTTCAGTAATATGATAAACAGTTCTTTCCTATAGCTTTTTATTCACGTAAACTAAAGCCCTCTGAAAGTAAATATGCAGTAATAGGCAAGGAAGGGCTAGGTATCTTTAACTCACTAGTACATCTTTAAGTTCATAATCTATGGCTATCCTGATAAAGTCCTTACTGAACATGAGTCCTTTACCGAGTTTTTCAAAGGCTTTAATCACAGTCCAAAAGGAACTCGGTGACAAATGATCATTCAGGTCTTTGGAGCCAAGATAAGATACTACCTGGGAAAGCAAATATCATAGCTGACGCATTATCCCGCAATCCTGCACCATACCGCAAAGAACCATTAATTAGACTAAAAAATATAGAAACATCCGTAACTATTGTTAAAACCGTATCTAAACAGAAAATTCCTTAACCCAAGAGATCGCGAGCATTGAATATCTGGGTTGGAGCGCAGAACTGTTACAACTGAACAAAGCAAGAGTCAACAGACATAACCAAAACAATAAACACTTCGAACGGAAACAGAGTCAGCAGCAATAAACACCAAACAATGAACACTTCGAATGGAAACAGGGTCAGCGGCTAAGCAAAAACAATAAACACTTCGAGCAGAAACCCTAAAGCAAAAGTATATTTAAAGTATGTGTATCAGAATAATGTAATCAAATGTAATATTATATGTAGGTCCGTAACGAGGAAAAACCGAAGAACACAGCAGATGACTAACGACCAGGTAGTAGTAATAATCTCTTTCATACCGCATCGTCGTAAACTGGTTGCATTCCGTCATCCAGGGTTCCCTACTATGTCACAAGAAAGCCAAATCACTGTTTTACTGGCCTACAAATGCTTACAGATAAAAAGCACATAACTGATTGTAACACGTGTCTATGAAAACAAGGGACACTAAGACACCTGTCAGTTAAGGGCCTATCCTGTGCCAAATCAATCCTTGAAAGAATATACGTAGAATTATTAACAGAATTACGAGTCTGACAGAGGGAATAAACACTTCTTAGTGTCAATAGTTCCTTGACACGTTTATATGAATTAATAGCACTAAAACAAACACCGCAATTGAGTGCGTTAGGAATATTTATGAGTGCTAAATCAGTAAACATGGAATTCAACACATAATAATCTGTGACTCGGGTGGTGTAAATCAATAATAATCTCCTTAACATGTTGTGTGAATTCCTTTCCAATTAAGAAAAACCAATAATCTATTTTTAATCACCCAGAGTCAATCGGGTTGGTAAATAACTGATAATTAAATAGGAAGTGTCAATGTCTTACGAGTTACAACTCGTGATATTGGATCCGAACTGGATTATAGCGGTTCTCGCGGTTTTTCAATACCTTTATCATTTATAATCTTGTATCTATAGAATTGATGCCGCAAGTAGCCTTATACGGTACGTCCGCTAGAACACTCTTCCACATATTCAAGCCAACCATTATTTATCAAATATATATAAAAAAAAGAAATATATAAATAATAAATATAAAAAATAAAATAAATATGGATACAAGTTGGAGTCATATAATACACTCCGTAAGAAGTCGGAAGGGTTACAAATTATAATAAAAAAATGAATCACGATAAAATCAATAACGCTTTAGTAATGACAAATAAGCGAAAAGTTCAAACACATATCAAAACCTACTGACTATTGTCTGTCCCGGTAATTTATATTCGTAGTCAATGAAAAAAAAAAAAATAATAATAATAATAAATAAATAAATAAATAAAAATAAAATAAAAGAGATTTTAAGTCAGGAAGTCTAGAAGTGAAAATGTTATCTATGGATAATCCTATATGAATCTTATACAGGGCTAATAATATATATAGAATTTGTATGGAAACCTTTTTCATCAGTTTGAATAAGGAATATTTAATTAACATACTTACAATTATGCAGATTTCCAACATGAAACTAATATATTGTTCAAATTTTGGTACTGTTTTTTTTTTTTTCAGACATTCTTCTCATGTGGGTCGAGTATTAAAAAAAACAAAAAAATTTATCCTAAAGTCGTATTTATTACAGCAAGTAACATAACTCTTAAGCTGGTGACGACGTCATCAGTTCTAGAAGGTCTGTCGCGTTTGCCGTATCAGCATTGATTCCTTTAACCTCAAATATCTGCTTGCACAGGCTTCATCTCGCGCTTGCAAAAAAGATTGACTGGAGAAAGGAATGCTTAGCCCGAACTTCTCATGGGCAAGGCAGACGTTAGGTACAAGTGTCTATCGGTATGCGCAATGCAACTAAGGAGTTGCAATCATTTTAAAAATTAATAACAAAATAAGCAAATAGAATTTCTATAACAACAAATGAAATTAATTTTTTTCTGAACCTCATAGACATTTAGAAGTATCAGATATGTATAAGAAATATTTACTGGCAACATTAGCCTATTACAATTCAAGTAAAACATTCATGGAAAATGTCACATTTTCTTGAAACCCCAAAGTTTATTTAGAAATTAGTTACATAGTGGGTTTTTTCGTTGCATCTCTTATCTATTAATAATGTTTTAAAAGTTAACCTCAGAGGATGGCGCGCGAGAAAATTGAATATGAAACTTTTGTTAGGGCACATAGGATCAGATTTTTATCACAACTTAATTTCAGTTAGCATAGAGAACTACAGAATCATGATTAATCTTCTCTTTGACTCGTATGTTGCCTGGCAATCTTACAATTAGCTCCGTTTTTCCACTTCTTTGTCTAGTAACTTACTACCAGTATATCGAATTTTCTTTGAGATTCGTAATGATATCTATTTATTTTTTTTTTATAATTATGGATATTTTTACAAGTCATTCATAGACCTGGATAGGTTCGCCTCATTGTTAATGCCATGGATAAAAAAGTTTGTACAGCGGACTCTTTTGAATTCCAAAATATCAGCGAATTCATGTGGGTTAAGTCTGGTCTAAATGGCTCTCTCCCCTCCCGCCGTATTTGGATGTTGTCTGAATTTACTCTGCCCTTGTGACAAGTATAATTTCACTTGCAGGCTGATTAATGGAACCTGGTTACAGTATCCTGCAGTACGAGAATTTCACATCGCAACTTCAAAAAACTCGTTCGTCGCAGCGGAACGACTACAGTCAAGTAACAACCGCCTACAATGTGAAGGAATTTCATGGACTTCTTCCGACCGACACCGTATCTCGTCGTTATCTCGTTTTCATGCGGAACGCTCCAGCGGCTGTCGGAATTCGACTACGAAAGGGACATACTTCCGACAAATTACGACCCGAAGGATATTCAACTCTACTTTGCTGGCGAAGGACTCGTGCTGGGGATGTTTTTTTTATTCATCGCGAACGTAATCGTGTAGCTTAGGATGCAGAGAATAAGTATGAGCGCAAAATAGAACGTTGGACCGCCCAGGCAAATTTTCCCTTGTTTTAACCCTGTGAAATCGGCCGTTTCATTGGGCTATAGGTGGTTGTCTGGAACTGTGTAATGGACGAAAAGTGGTTCGAAAAGCTAGTTAAATGTGAAGTAGTATAACCTCGGTCATGTATCCTATATATATAAATGATCATAAATAACAGAATCGAAATATATTTTTTTTTTTTGCGTGTACATAGGAAAAATCTTAAAAATATATCCAATGATCATAAAGACAAAATCGAAATATATTTTTTTTTTGCGTGTACGCACTAGGAATCTATATATATGATCATAAATAACGGAATCGAAATATATCTTTGCGTTTACGCAATAGGAATCTATTTAAAGTGCACTATATTAATCATAATTATATGAATCCATATACATATGTATAAACAAATCAGGTAGCCTATATCAATCTGTTACCTTTTATCTTACCAATATCTGCAGTTATTTATGAGTTAGTATATGAATTAATGAATCAGATATATAACATTTAGCATAAAAATCAACGAATCAATCAGCATAAACATTAATAATTTTATCAATTCATATATGAAATTTTTTATCAGTTAAAATATGATTTTTATCATGTTAATCTTCATTCTATGCAATTATCAGAGTATATTAGTATTTTCTGTAGCATATGTATCTTAATGAGATGAAGTGAAAAAACTGTATCATTATATATCACGTGATCACTATTATTTACCAATATCATTGTTTTATATTTTTATTACTTGAATCAATTCATGTACATGAATTTTTATTTACTATATATATATATATATATATATATATATATATATATATATATATATATATATATATATATATATATATATATATATATATATATATATTCACATAGTGTCTGTATCACACTCCTATAAGTCAAATGCAAGTCAAGTTTGAGTAATATTCAGTAGTTGGTTTGGTAGCTGACCGAGCTGATGTAAGTGTTTACATATAATAATATGGAATGTTAGTCCATATATAGATTGCTTGCAGGAATGTGATCACTAGAGACGCTAAAGATGACGTATACAATAAGTATGTAGGCTAAGATAACAAGCCGTCACCTGTAGTCATTCAATTGTTTATAAACATTAGTCCAAGCTCCCTGCTTGAGACAACTACCCCGACCTATAATTCAAACGGCCTACGTGATCTGTAGCGTGTCTCATTTGATTGTGTGTTCGTATGTAACTATGTCATTTGTATGTATGTTCATATGTTCGAACTACTGTCTGTTCCTTCATAACTTGTAACAGAGATGGTAGACAGGCAGAACAGATTTAGTGATCGTCATTAGAAGACCTGTATCTCTTTACCTAAGCTTTATCATGTAGAGACAGAAGTAGCCATCATCTTTGGCAGAAGCGATCAAGCTATCGTTATTAGAAGACTTGTACAATCATACCTGATCTTCATCATGTAAAACTTCAGAAGAATATATCTATTTTTATACTTCGTGTTTTCTACAGAACCTCCTCACCGAACCATGAGTTTTAACACATCGTTCGTAATAACCAACAGATAATACCGACTTCGTAAGTGATCTACAAACCCCCAGACACTCCATTGAAGAGGGAATAAGTGCAATACCAACCGACTTAGCTTAAGATTATCGCAAGTCTAACATTACCTCATAGGGCGCCTTATCATACAAGGCACAAACCCTAATATATATATATATATATATATATATATATATATATTATATATATATATATATATATATATATATATATATATATATATATATATATATATATATTGCTACGTTTTATTGAACGCCTCGCCTTCCCAGCAGTTTTTAATTAATTAGAGTTATGAATGAGGAACCATGTTTCCTCCTAAAGCAACTGATTTTGGGAGAGAGCACGTCGTAGGACTTTCCGGTCTGACGGAAGCTTATGGTAAGATAGGCAAGTCACAAGAGTAGCTAGGCCTCGAGATGGATTTTAGGGACTTCTACAATAAGACCTATTTTCCTTCCCAATTTGCTGGCGGTGTTTATCACTTTCAGGCAGTGCCCGAGGCGGTGTATGGAAGCCCCAAGTAATTAATTGAGAACCAGTATCTCTCTCAGTTCAACTGCAGTCGTGACCTAGGACGGATGTCCAGCCAGCCAGCCTCCCACACTTAAGCCTAACGGCGTACTGGCGCGCCCGAGCCCAAGACCTGAGACAAAGCCAGGCCGCATTTCTACAAAGAACCACTGAACATGGCATCCAGGTACGTCTAAAGTGTAAACTCCAAACCAGCACCTTTTACTACCATACGACTCTTGCTAATTTCATTTTCAAGTCTCACTTTTATCCCTCCTACATCAAAAGCCCTTTGTCCTCATCGGGCCACGTGCGTCCCCTTGTGACTTGTTAAAGACTAAGTCTTCAGTGCATACCTCAGTGAACCATTAGGGTTCCTTTGCCCCAATGTTAGAGAACTGAATAATCGTAACTTGTGCAAGAAGTCATTTTTCTTTTATCTTGTGTAATCTGGGATCCTTTTCCAGATTCCCTGAGTCATGTGTCAAGTCTGTCTGCCCGCAAGTGTTGCATTACCGCAAGATTTCGAAACCAGCTTTATCCCGTGAATTTCATTTTGCGCCAGCTATCATTCACTTGAGAGATATTATTAGTCCATGTGGGGACCAGTTGCATTTACTTAACCTTGGCTGTTAAGCAGCCTCTTGTAAATAAATAGCTGTAAAGTAATTAGCTGAGTTTCTGGCGACCTTTCCTCTAGAGTAAATGTTCACTTTAAATCCTTTCTTACGGTAAGTTCAAGCAATTCACTATTTTTTCCCTCAATTATTCATGTTTACGTATTGGAGTCCTTTCAAGGCCGGGCTTCATACGTAACAATGACGACTGCTTGCCAGTATCAAATCTGGGCTTGCTTAAAAAAAGCTTGTAAATCGCGTTATCCCTTGTAAAACTTAAAATGTAAATGTTTTTACAAAAGCGCAAATCAACGCACACTTGCAGCGGAAGACACACACTGGCTCACGTAAGGTATACCTTTCATATAATATGATTATTTTATAACAAATGTTAGCTTAAGGTACGTTTAAGTATTTTTATTACGAAGTGTTTAAAAGAGTGTTAGTTAGAAATATTATTATCTTAATGGTGAAAGCGCCAGAGCTTAATTTTAGCAGCAAGCAAACAATTTGCCCTGCGAATTCTCTGTTACTTTGTATTCTCGCCTGACGAGACACGAGCACGTGTAAGATAGATGCCAGAAAGTACTAGATCAAACTAGGAAGTGCTTTGCCAGGGTTTATTGTTGTGTAAGAAAGCCTAGCTAGTTAGGAGTGTTCTACTAATAGTTACGGCAAAAGAAGTGTACAATTCTTTTGTCTGTGTTATGTTGGGGGAATTCATTTTAACGTAGGTTTCATTCCAAGTGTTGGTAACCGCTTAGTCTGCTAGCTCTCTCAGCTTCGCGCATGCGCACCCTCATGCCTGCTAGCCAACCTTCGGTCTCACAAAGCGCAGCCATGTTTTGTATCCCTTTAAGAATTATCTCAACGATTTAAGCAAATTAACGTAAGTCTTGAAGTTTTAACATAAATAGAATTAATCTTAGTACTAGTATCTATCGTTCTGCCAGAGAAATTAACATAATTTGCTTTGAATAAGAAATTAGAATTTCGTGTTGTAAATCGCCTTCGCGTATACAGAAAATCAGCTGTTTGAACGACACGCTGTCCAACCCACTCTGCTCGCCTCACCACACGTTTCACCTAGCATCGCTCACTCCCTCGCTGAGCGAAAGTTTCATTTCCTTTCGTACTTAACGTAACCTTTTTCCATTTACAAATGTTTGTTAACATTTCAGCTTAAAATCCTTACCGTCATTTCGCTTGTCACAAGGACCTAGTATCCTTACGTAAAGTTAACGTAAATCATCAAAGTACAGTAAAATTACAAGAATTGTTAACGTAAAACACATCTTTGTAAAATTCATATTAAAACGCAAATCATTTCATAAGCGCAAGCCGCTAACTGTAAAGAAAAATCGTTCATCGCTAGTGCGTTATCATTTTCATAAAATGTTATCCAAAGCAATTCTTTCATTACACGTTAACGTAAGTAAATCATTTAACGCAACTCCGTCATATTAAAACTAAAAGTATTAGTTCAATTAAATACAAGGGAGTTCATTCATATATCATTTTCACCTCTCTGAGAGAGAGAGAGAGAGAGAGTGAGAACCCATTATTCACGAAGCCAAGAGTACTATGCTCATTACTTATACGCATTCAACATTAACATTATGTTAGTCTCTTGTGTCTTTCATTTACACTGAGCGTGATACGTACGCGCCTATGTCCATTGCAGTTTTGCAAGCATTTATTTCATTTATCGAGTACTTCAGCAAAGGACTGAGCATTTTAAAATTACCATTACCTGTCGTTGCACGAGTGGTCTTTTCCATTTTTATCACAAAAGACTTGCGTATACCGCAAGCACGAAACCGCACAGTGTGCCACCACAACCTTCATTACTTCCAGACAAGGAAGCCTACAAGCCTAGGACTGGCCACCACCAGTGCACGTCAGGTCTTACCATTTTACAGTGCCACTAATTCTTGACACTGTCCATCGACTGGCTGCTGAAGTACTCCAACCTTTTGCTTTCTCTCCTCCACCATTACACTCTGCCACGAGCAGTGCCATTGAATTTCTGTATACTTGAGTATACTGCATTTAGTGTCGTCCGACGGGACACGCCAGCACGATACCAGTGCTCCAAACAAGGAACGCCTCCCCATAAGTGCCATTGCACCTGTACAGACGTACAGGTAGCCCTATTCCTGCGTGTCCGTCCTTACGGAACGCCCAATTGATTAGTGTGTCCGTGTACAAGGGTCAGTGATCCTTCGGAACACTCAACAAGGGAAAGCCTCCCGAAGTGCCGCAATACCAGCCCTAAGTGCTGTCAAACCTGCGTGGCCGTCCTTACGGAACGCCCAATCCATTAGTGTATCCGCTATCCCGGCTTGCCCAATCAAGGGAACGCCTCCCGAAGTGCCGCAATACCAGCACTCCTAGTGCTATCCAAAAGGAACGCCTCCTGAAGCGCCGTGCACCTGTACAGACGTACAGGTAGCCCTATACCTGCGTGTCCGTCCTACGGAACACCCATTCATTAGAGTATCCACCATTTCGGATCACTCAACCACGGAACACCTCCATAAGTGCCGTGCACCTGTATTGGACCTACAGGTAACCCATTCCAGCATCTCTTAAGTGAGGAACGCCCTTAAGTGTGACGTACGCCGCACACTATTTGATTTTTCCGCCTCATCAGAAGGTGCCAATCCCATAGTGCCACGGAGCACCCAGTCTTTTCAGACTTTTTCTATACCACGTCGCAGAACACATTTCCAAGTGAGTGCCACTTTACACAGTAGGCACTCCCATTCCATTCAGTACCCTTCCTGGCCATTATTTTCATTTTCATCAGAGCCTCTACTGCAGCCTAAGGGAAATGTCTTCCCCTGCTTCCCGCGACTTCTTTGCCATAGAGCTAGAGAAGCTCTGAGCCCTCATAACTCTGGGCAAGGAAGCCGATTACACTGGACCAGCACTGGACCAGTGGATAAAGGCGCAGCAGGATGCCGCGCGCCTGCAAGAAAAGGGAGAAAGAGAAGCAGAAAGGAAGGCACGTGAAGAAGAGAGAAAGCATGAGCTAGCTCTCAGAGATGAGGAAATCTCTCGGCAAGCTTCCAAGCCCCAGACCATGAGCTGGACTCCCGGTAAGTGGTGGTTGCGGAGGTTCTGCACCACTTGCTGTGTGCGTGGGCATGCTGTGGATTCAGACCAGTGCCCAAGTCGATCTCTACCTTGGGATGAGAGCTTCCAGGGTGAACTTCTCCAAGGCTACCATATAGCCCTGCCTGATGAACAGTCTCCTATGGCCTATCAGTGGGTACAAGTCATGGCCGATGCCGAAGCCCAGGTCTCCCTCATTTCAAGAAAGGCATTGCCTAGGGGTGCCAAAATCCAGACGGACGAAGAAATTCAGTTTGAATGGATTGACGGTAACCTCTATTCTGTTCCTTCGGTCCTTCTGAATGTGGAAATGCCCTTTTTGGACCAGGAGACCAGGGAAACCACATTGTGCCGTCTGGGCGTAGTTGACCCATTTCATGATGTTTACCAGGTAATATTGGGCCGAGATCTACTTAAGCCGTATCTTCCCTGGACGCAGCTCCCACTACCAGATGCACCGGATCCCTGCAGCATGCCTCATAATCAGTCAGTTTTAGATTCAGAGGCTAGTGCCTCCGATGTCCCAGACATCCTTTCTATTTATGAGCCTGGTCCTGATCCAGTGCCCGAGATAGAAATTCCTGCCGCATCCTGCCAGCCTCTTACCATTTTACCGCCTACCTCCTCCACTTAACCCCAGTTAACCCCAGACTTGTTTCCGTGGGTGATTCAACGGAGGTTTCCTTGACCTCCCTACCTCAAATCAAAGCCAGAGAAGACTCTTCAACTGTGCCAGAGCACACTGCCAGCTTTGGTGACTCCACAGATTCGCAACCTGTGGGGCCATCTCGGCCTTACCGTCCAGTGCCACGGAAGAGGTTCTGGAACAAGTTCTGCCGAGACTGTGGCCGCAAGGGTCACATGTCTGCAAATTACGGAGGGTGCGCTAATCGCAATATTCCTGCCATCGCAATGGCAGTTACAAATCCTTTCTCACTAGGACCCCCAGCTAAGGGCCCTATAACAGTCGCACCCCTCCAAAGTCATTATCCGCCAAGCCACGTCAGAGCCTACGACGACACTGGCGCTCAAATCTCCCTGATACGGGAAGATCGAATCCCCCGAGGGGCTAATATTGACAGACATCAACTGATCACCATTGAAGGTATCAACTGTATCAAGCTGATCCTTCCTACCGTCCAATTGAGGGTCAACAGACCTAGTTTCTCCAAAGTATGTACTCTTGCAGTTGCAAGCTACATTCCAGGAGGTTACGACCTCCTCCTAGGGCAAGACATGAAGTCTCCCTCTCATTTCAAAAAGCCTAGGGGTTCTAACCCCGCAACCAATCTCTCCAAAACAAGGAGTCATCGCAATTCTACTTCCTCCAGGAAGTACGTCCACCAACAGTCTTCCCCGTTACCAAGGAGGGAGATTGATCATTCGCAGTTCCATTGCAAAACCTGCAACATACTAGGGCACTCCACAAATTGGCCTAGGTGCCCTAGCCGACTACCAGCAGTGAACACTGTCCATTTTCCATAAGGCTTTGCCTTCCAAAAGAGACAGGAGCCTCTGTCTCCCATTTCCAAGGGCACGCTGAGAGGTATTGCACCTCCGGTACCCGTCACAGGTCCAGTCGACCTCAACTCTCTGCCAGTGCCACTTGGCAGCACTGAGCAGTGCCAAGCTCCGTCCAGCCTGGACATAGAGCCACCACAGAACTTGACCTCTGCGCCTGGCCCTGAGCTAGCGCCGGCGCCTAACCTTATCAAGGATCCTACTCCAGGAGATCCTCCAACAGGCATGGAGCTTACCGCAGCCCATGGCCAATCTCCAGCCCATCATTCTTCTTCATCCTTACCTCTGTCACCTGAGGATGAACCTCCGGCAGACCTTACCTTTATACCTCCTCTGGAAAACCAGGAACAGCCCGACCAGGAGTCAGCCTGGAGTCTTACCCTTACGATGGCTGTTGCAGCAGCCGAAGTTAGGGCCTCCCCTGCAGTAGGTTCCACCTCTACGACGGTTGCTGCAGATACCAAAGTAGGGTGTTCTCCTGCAATCCCTCAGGCTACCACTGCCTCTGCTCCTGACGGCGTTTCTGGCCTTACCCCAGAGTCGGTGCCTCCGTCTACTCCTAGGACTGGTATAGCCAGGCCCTGGAGGAATAAGAAGAAGAAGAAGGGATGTAACAAATCATTAACACACTAACCAAAGAGCCACATGCTCTCCTTGGCACCTGTGCCCGAGGTACAGTGTCACATTCATTTGCAGAGTGATCCTGGCACCTACCCAGAGAAGGTATCCAGCCTGATCTCTGCCAGTAAACTAACCCTCTAACCCCTAGAAATTGTGATACTAACACTCATGTAAATGTCATAATTACCTCATTGCATTTCCATCCTGGCACTCCACTAACCACTCATCATCCTCACGCATCATTACCTCACCTCATGTATTTTAACAATTCCGGCGACACATTACTGCTGTGCATACCACACTCTGGAATGATTGCGTCTCTAATTAACTGTAATGAGTAGGTTCGGCTAATGATTTAGTACCAGGGCATTAGGGTAGTAGCAGAAAGAATTTTCAAGTAACCTTATCTAGGGGTAGAGTAGACTGTCGTCACAGACAACCCGTAGTTATCACTTAGGCTAAACTACATTACTCCATTAAGTTAGTATGCTTAGCATCTCCACCTATAAGTTAGGTAGGCCACTGTAGTTAGCTGTATTGCTTGGCTCAAAAAACTTTTAGTTTAGAGTAGGAGAACTGGGTAGTCGAGACGATCAACTTATTTAAGCCAAGGCCTTCACGCCCGAAAGGGAGTGAATGCCTTCTTAACAGGGGGAGCTGCTACGTTTATTGAACGCCTCGCCTTCCCAGCAGTTTTTAATTAATTAAAGTTATGAATGAGGAACCATGTTTCCTCCTAAAGCAACTGATTTTGGGAGAGAGCACGTCGTAGGAAGGACTTTCCGGTCTGACGGAAGCTTATGGTAAGATAGGCAAGTCACAAGAGTAGCTAGGCCTTGAGATGGATTTTAGGGACTTCTACAATAAGACCTATTTTCCTTCCCAATTTGCTGGCGGTGTTTATCACTTTCAGGCAGTCCCAGTGCCCGAGGCGGTGAATGGAAGCCCCAAGTAATTAAGTGAGAACCAGTATCTCTTTCAGTTCGACTGCAGTTGTGACCTAGGACGGATGTCCAGCCAGCCAGCCTCCCACACTTAAGCCTAACGGCATACTGGCGCGCCCGAGCCCCAAACCTGAGACAAAGCCAGGCCACATTTCTACAAAGATCCACAGAACATGGCATCCAGGTACGTCTAAAGTGTAAACTCCAAACCAGCACCTTTTACTACCATACGACTCTTGCTAATTTCATTTTCAAGTCTCACTTTTATCCCTCCTACATCAAAAGCCCTTTGTCCTCATCGGGCCACGTGCGTCCCCTTGTGACTTGTTAAAGACTAAGTCTTCAGTGCATACCTCAGTGAACCATTAGGGTTCCTTTGCCCCAGTGTTAGAGAACTGAATAATCGTAACTTGTGCAAGAAGTCATTTTTCTTTTATCTTGTGTAATCTGGGATCCTTTTCCAGATTCCCTGAGTCACATGTCAAGTCTGTCTGCCCGCAAGTGTTGCATTACCGCAAGATTTCGAAACCAGCTTTATCCCGTGAATTTCATTTTGCGCCAGCTATCATTCACTTGAGAGATATTATTAGTCCATGTGGGGACCAGTTGCATTTACTTAACCTTGGCTGTTAAGCAGCCTCTTGTAAATAAATAGCTGTAAAGTAATTAGCTGAGATTCTGGTGACCTTTCCTCTAGAGTAAATGTTCACTTTCAATCCTTTCTTACGGTAAGTTCAAGCAATTCCCTATTTTTTCCCTCAGTTATTCATGTTTACATATTGGAGTCCTTTCAAGGCCGGGCTTCTTACGTAACAATATATATATATATATATATATATATATATATCTATATATATATATATTATATATTATATATATATATATATATATATATGCATATGTGTGTGTGTGTGTGTGAGACATTGTGTGTGTATGTATGCATATGTATATATGTATGTGTATGTTAAAATATATCCATCTAATGGAGATGTCCTCACAATATTCTGTAGTTAAATGTCATGTCATAGTTAACTCTACAATAACGAGCGCATCAGTAAAAACAATGTAATAACGGTATTTAAAGAGGAGAATAAAGATTAAGTAAAATAAAGAATGGTGTCAAAAATTAAGAAGCCATAAAAGAGAGAGAGAGAGAGAGAGATTTTTTAATTTCTTGACGTTCACTATGACAACCAGACTACCGAGATAAAACTTTCCTAACTATATGATTTATGACCACCAGGAGAGAGAGGAAGAGAGAGCAGGAGAGAGAGAGAGAGAGAGAGAGAGAGAGGAGAGATGCTTTTAATCCAAATTCCCGATTTCTTAAACGACGAAATAAGGCAGAAGAACCATATAAACAAGAACAAAAGAGCGTCGCTTTCCGCTAACTTCCTCATGAGTCCTCCTTTCTCACCCTTTTAGAAACCAATTTTGTCTCCTCCCTTATTGAAAAAGGAAATTCCTTTTACACGGGAGATGAAGAGGATGGAAATTGTCCTGTGAATCATAATTGCTTCCATTTTGCTGTCTCTTAACTGCTAAGACATTCTACCGAATGATATTTGGTTAAGTTCCGTTCTAATTCCAGCATTTGCGCCTATAAGAATTTGATTTTTATATAATAAATTCCCTTCAGTATTCATAGAGTATCATTAGTAAACAAGATATGTTAGAATTAGGTTCACTAAATAATATTGACTAGTGTATGTTAAATGTCAAAGAGACTATTGTATAATGTTCTCAGTAATGTATTCAGGCTTCCATGTGGGGCAGAAAATTTTGCTTTAATTTCAGTATGATTCTTTTCGGGAACGTGGCGATGGTGCCTCGCTCGTTAAACTTTCAACTCTCTCTCTCTCTCTCTCCGAGCTGCAGAAATGTTTCTCAGCTGAAGAAATTTATTGCCTTGGGAAAGGAGCCTCGTCATTTTCACCTGGGGAAAGTTCGCTTATCCTCTGGACTTGGTACGTGCCACTGGTGCTCTCTCTCTCTCTCTCTCTCTCTCTCTCTCTCTCTCTCTCTCTCTCTCATTATATTTCTGTTAACAGTTTCAGTGTGACCGTTTCCTTATGCTCAAATCATGTTTATTCTGTGTGTGTGTGTGTGTGTGTGTGCAAGATCTAGCTTTGTGTAAACATTTCTTTTGACGTCTTACATACTTCTATAACAATAATAATAATTGAAATAATATATTCAGTAATATACGTTCGTCGTTGCCCATATAATAATAATACTAATAACATAATAATAATGATGATGATAATAATTATTACTCTTATCAAAATTTATTTATATGCCATTGTAATCATGTCATCAATTCGATATCGTGTATTGAATTACAGTCAGTTAAAATACTGAAACTTTCATCCAACTGTATATTTCCTCCCAACACAAACGACCGAACGCTAATAATGTGAAATGTTAATTCATTCATAAAAATGTTACTCATTCATATTAAAGGCGAATGGTACTGAATAGTGACACCTGGCTTTCACAAACCATTTCGTTCTGATGTAGCGATATTTCGCCTCTTTCGGGTTACATAAACAAAACATAAATCAAAAATTGCATCAATTCTCACCTTAATCCTTATTTATTGACAGCGGGACTTTGCTCACTGCGATTCGAATATAATAATAAATACGTTTGTACATCAATTCTAATTAAATATTCATAATCAGTGCATGCATTTCAATACAAAGGCTCAATGAATCATTGCTTAAATAGTTTATCAAGTATTATTATATATTACTGATATATATAAGTATAAGATTATTTTGTTTTTACTGAAATAATTTTGAACAGAGAATAAAAATGGTTTTGGAAACATTCTACGATACAAAAGCATCATGTTTCAAAAGGTATTAAAATTGAATAATGGAGGTTAATATATATATATATATATATATATATATATATATATATATATATATATATATATATATATATATATATATATATATATATATATATATATATATATATATATATATATATTATATATATATATATATATATATATATATATATATATATATATATATATATATATATATATATATCCATTCAGTTGTAGATCAGACTGAACATTGAATCGCTTATCTAACAAAGAGCCTTTCCACGAAAGCATCACTACAGAGAACAAAGGCTCTTTTAGCTACTAAATACTCAAAAAGGGTTCAACAAAAACAAGTGTTCATGGGATGATGTTATTCAAGCGGTGTTCTCTCTTTGTTATTCTGTTCTTCTCTGACTCCCCTGACTGCGTTAGTTCAATAAAAGACACAAAGTAACCTCATAAACATTGATACGAACTTTATCTATGAATGTATATGTATGTATCTATGTTTATATATGTATATGCATACACGAAATAGTCACTTACCTCACACGCCATTGAGGGCAAGAAAGGCATATATTATAAATATTTCCAGGGCTATCCATCATGACGTGGCCAGGAATAGTGATTATATAATTATTACCTGATGATATTCCAAGCGATTCCCAATATGTTGGAATAAATAATATATTTCATGTGAGAGAAGAAATTCCTCACAGTTTGAAAATCATTTCGACCAGAAAACAAATGAAAGAATTTTTATAGAAATCTGTGCGAGTTCTGGAAATTTTCATTGACTTGGAGGTTTCTCTCATTACATGGATTTTGATATTAATCACGTTTTAATCATATTCATTGATTCTCTCAATGTGTATATATTATATATCCACAGTCCTAATTTCCATTTGCCCTCAGAATGTTCCTCTCACTCCTCCAGCAGCAGCAGAACTTGTAAGACTCCCACCGGATTCTGCAGTTTCTCTTCACTGTCCCCAATCAATCGTGTATCACCTGCAAACATCAGTCATTACACAATCCATCCATCATTCATTGACATATCCCCACCTTTGGATCTACATCCTTGGTCTGTTGCGTTTCACCTTTCATAATGTCATTGGACAATATTGGAGACACTTTTACAGCAAACCAGTCACTCTCCGTCCACATGTTCTAACACCCGCTTTGCTTGTCACATAAATTTTAACCACATTTGCATTTTATCTTCTATACCATACACGCTTATTACCACTTTATCGACTTCATCATAAGATTTTATCACAAGGGAATTTAAAGCATAAAGCTTTTTTTCTCTTATTTGTCTGACACCTACTATCATAGCAAACTAGTCACTCTCCAGCATTTAAGCTGAGTGAAATAAATATACTTCTTCTTTTGAGACATAACTTTTAACCATATTTATTGCCCCTATGTAGACTTCATCGTGGAATTTCGTTATGTCTAAATTTACTTTATATCTGTTTCTCTAAAGCAATTGATTCATATCATCTCCAAAGCTCATTTTCCCAATCAGATTCTTGCCACATACCTCAATCAAGAGAAAAGTCTAGGACATCACCTTCATAAAGAACAGCCCGAATGTAGAATAAACACAGCAATTAAGTTGGTTAGAGAAAGGAAAGCTGATATCATGAAGCCTTCCACTTCGTTGTTGTTATTGGGGATATTTCGCTGTTTATTGCTAGTCCTTGGAATGAGCACAACTCCAAATTACCTTCGGATAACCTCCGTTATTCCTTTCGCCTTTTATTCCTTTTTATCTTTTATTCATTTCGCCCTTTGCTTCGTCGTGATATGTCATGGATCTGTTAAAGATGCAGGGGATGGTTGTATGTACATGTATCGGGTGGTTTTGCCTCTGTTTCGTGTCTTATGAACATTATTATGATAGCAAATCTTTAGGCTCTCTTAGAAGTTCCATTAAATTTGTCCGTTTTGGAATGACGATGATGACTTTAATTATATGTTCGTTTATTAATTATAGAATAATACATCCTGGGATTTTGATAAGTATATTTATTATCGACCAGTTTGCATATTTAATTTAACTATAAAGACATCGAATTGAAGACAGGTCACCACATCCAAGTAGTAACGATTTGCACGATGTAGAATCTTAACTGTCTTAACTATTTTCCAGGAAAAAACTCATATCTAAAATATTAGAAAGTTTTGATAAAAGACTTAACTTCAAATATTTCTCCAAGACACTTTCAGCTTCCTTAAGCCTGCAACTTGTGGTACGAACTTCCCCTGGAAGGTCAATAAATAAAAGAGAAAAAAGGCAGAAGAGTTTGTCACATTCTTTCTGAAGCAACGAACGATCTTGTTGGTGTCTCTTTTGAGGAGATTTTCCACCTTTACTTTTATGGAGACTTTTCCCAATCCTTTTTGGAGCAGCGTCGATCTTCTTCTTCGAGGAGGTTAAAGCGAGGTTAGGTGTTGCACCAGAAAGGACCTCCTGGGAAACGGGGGTTTTAGTTTTGGGAGGAAAATATTTACAGAGAAATCGTTAGATCCTCCTCATCATTTTTCGCTTCTCTGGAAATTGTAGACATCCATTTTTTTTTTTTTTTTTTTCAGATATCAATGCCATACTATTGTCCCATGTTCTTTTTCTACGGCTTCCTTATAAATTGTTTAAAGGATTCCTTAAAGACAACAAACTCTCTCTCTCTCTCTCTCTCTCTCTCGTCAATCATCTCTCTCTCTCTCTCTCTATCTCTCTCTCTCTTAGTTATCCCAGCCATATACCAACCGGCATTATTCATTGCAAATGTTTCAATGCAATAGACAGTCGTAGGTGCTTTGCAATATCTGCACCTACCTCATGGCATCTAGTACACTGCCCACTACTTCTAA
>NC_061095.1:51668425-51688425 GCF_015104395.2 Macrobrachium nipponense | reverse complement strand
AGTCAGAAATTCTCGGCATTTTTTCGGTTTACAAAAATTCTTAAATATCACTTAGTATTTTGTTATTGAAAACCTCTCATGATGATGAGAACCAATTAATAATACGTGTGAGTCAGTCTCTCTCTCTCTCTCCCTCCTCCTCTCCTCTCTCTCTCTCTCTCTCTCTCTCTCTCTCTCAAGAATGTGAATATTCATTTGTGCAGCTAATATACCCTCTGCTCTCTCTCTCTCTCTCCTCTCTCTCTCTCTCGTCCTCTCTCGTCTCTCCTCTCTCTCTCTCTCTCAGGAATGTGAATAATTCATTTGTGCAGCTAACATACCATCTCTCTCTCTCTCTCTCTCTCTCTCTCTCATAAGAGATGAGAATTAATATTACTGCAGATAACGTGACGTCAAACACTCTCTCTCATAAGGAATGTGAATAATATATTACTGCGGCTAACATGCCATCAAACTGGCATTTCTCATCTATGAAACAGCAACAGTCCTAACCAAAAAGATACAAAAGCATTCAAAAATATATTAGAAGGATATAATCCTTCAAACTGGAACAAATCTAATGAAAACATCTTGAAAATAATTGAAGAAGTTCCAAGTAAAATCCAAGTGGTCAAGAGACTCATAAAGAAAATATACATAAACCAACATATTCCGACAAAGAAAATGAATAAGGTGAATCTTGTGAATATCCTAATTGACGCATTAGGAAAAAGAATGCCAAAAGCATGCAAACTGTGTAAGGTTTGGTATAGCATAGTCAATCCACAAAACCTAATCAGAAAATGTGCTGCATGCAAGCATTCCGACCCATCCACAGTGTGCTGAGGTAATGCAAGATATGAGAAAAGATACAAGAATTTTTTGTTCAACATGTCTATCATGGATAGACAATGTTATTAAATCAAGATTGAATGTACAAATAGTTGAGGATAAAAGAAGAGAGAGGAAGAAGAAGAAGAGAAAAAGAAGAGGAAAACGGAAGAGAAGTAAACAAAAATGAAATGACAGAAAAAAATAAGGAAAACAAAGAACAAGATAAAAGTATGGATGCAGCGATACTCATTGATACTACATATGAGGCAATAAAGCAGCATACCTACGAAGAAATAAATTACGATATGGCAACAGAAAAAGCAAATCCCGAAGAGGCTCTACCCAGATCTACACAATGACGGGAAAGAGGAAAAAACATAGACAAGAAAGAACAAAATCTGCAACCTTTTGAAAAGAGGGAATTGCAGATTTGCGAGAAAGATGTTACTACAAACATCCTAAGGTATGTCACAACTATGAAATATATGGTAAATGTGCATACCTAGATGGATATGGGGATGATTGCAGAGATCTGCATCCAAAAATATGCAAAAACCTAAAAGAAGGAAAAGGATGTAAGTTCGACAAAAAATGCAAATATATGCACCCAGTAGCCATGAATCATAATCAAATAAATAACCAACCAAGTAATAAAATCCAAAATAAGAAAGAAACAAATTAAAGAGAGAAATCAAGAATATCCAGGTAAAAGAGAAAGCAAAACCACCGCAATGAGATATTGCAGAGATGTCCAGCAAAAAAAAAATTTCAATGCATCAGCTCCAAAAATTCTACTCAAGGGATAATAACTGTATTTATTATGCAAGAGGATATTGCAGAAACGGAGAAAATTGCAGATTCAGACACAAAATGAATAATTATGATGAAGGAAGATCAAATATTATGGAAAAGTTGGATTTTTTAATGTCAGAATTTCTGGAAATGAAAAAAAGAACAACATACCAGAACAGGAAAGAGACATGGGAATATCCTTATTACTACCAATATTAAATGAAGGAGAAAACACGCAAACCATCATAGTGATGAATGCGCAGGGTTTAGTTACGAGTAACTCAAAAGAAAAATAGAGTACTTAAAAGAAACTAACCCAAATTGAAAAAGAAAATAGATATAATGACTATAAGTGAAACCTGGTATTCCCAAGAGACTGGAATGATGATCAAATAAAAGGGTTCCAAACTTATAGATCAGATAGAAAAAATAGGAATCAAGGGGGAACCGCAATATATGGGAAAGACAAAAAAACAAGGAAAAATATATGAGAAATATAGTAACTCAGAATGTGAACTAATAGCGGTAGAATTTGAATCTGAAAAATTAATGAACATAGTAATATATAGACCTCCTAATACTAAAGAGTTTGACTTGATAATTGAAAAATTGGATAATATATGTAGAAATCACAAGGACTGGACTATTTCTCCTATCTGGTGATTTCAACTTTCCTCTCGTAGAATGGAAACAGAACGAATAGGAGATTGTTGATGTACTTATACATATAAAAAAGAGAGTAATAGTAGTGCAGAAGATAAGAGGCAATTCGAAAAGCTATTAGATATGCTACTAGAATACAACATTCAACAAATAAATCACCTGCCAACAAGAAAGGAAAAATACTTTAGACCTAGTATTTGTGAACGAGATGAATTATGTAAAGAAATAATAGTTTATAATGCGAGTATTTCAGACCATAATGTCATAGAATTAACAGTTCATTCCAAAGCAAGTGAAAACAGAGATAAGCAAAAAGAATGAAAAAGTGGGAAGGATATGGAAAATACAACTTCTACAGTAAAAATATAAATGGTCAGAAATAAATGAAGAATTAAACAAAGATTGGGATAACATTTTCGTAAGCGATGACATAAGGGTAAATACGGAGATATTATATAAAATATTAGAGAAAATAGTGGATAAATATATACCGAAGAAGAAAAGTAAACATCATCCATGCATACCAAGAGACAGAAGGATCTTGTTCCAGAAAATCAGAAAGTGGAAAAAAGGTCTTGCAAAAGAAAAAAATGCATGGAAAGTTATAGAACTAAAAAGTAAGATAGAAAATGCAGAACAAAAGATTATATAATCAAAAGAAAATGAAAAACGGGAATTGGAAGAAAAAACCCTATTAAATATCAAGCAAAACCCCAAACTATTATACTCATATGCGAAGAAGATGAATAAAAGAAGAGTAGAGATAGGCCCTCTGAGAATTGAAGGGAGATTAACGAATGAAAAAAAGGAAATTTGCAACATACTGGCAGAACGATATAAGAGAGAATTCACCCCTAGAATAGATAATGAAGATAATGATATAGAAGTAAGGGACGAAAATAGTGAATATTTAACTGACATAGAAATTAATGAAGCTGATATTGTGCAGGCAATTAATGAAATTAAAAATGGAGCTGCTGCAGGGCCTGATGGAATCCCTGCTATTTTGTTAAAGAAAGTAGTTCATTCTATCGCAAAGCCACTTGCAATATTATTAAGACAAAGTGTAGATACAGGCAAGATTTATGATGAGCACAAATTAGCATATATCACCCCTACTTTCAAAAGTGGATCAAGACTTGAGGCAAGTAATTATAGGCCTGTGAGTCTAACATCACATATTATGAAAGTGTATGAAAGGGTAATGAAAAAAAATATTATGAACATTTAATAAAAAAATAATTGTTTAATATAGGACAACACGGTTTCGTACCCGGAAAAAGTACACAAACCCAACTGTTAGTCCACCGTGAGAACATATTCAAAAATATGAAAAGCGGAAATGAAACAGATGTGGTTTATCTAGACTTTGCAAAAGCTTTTGACAAAGTAGACCATAATATATTAGCAAAGAAAATTAGAAAACACAATATCGTAGATAAAGTAGGAAGATGGTTAAAAGAATTTTTACACAACAGAAAACAGATAGTTATTGCAAACGATGAGAAATCGGATGAAACCAAGGTAATATCCGGTGTGCCACAAGGTACGGTGTTAGCTGCAATACTGTTTGTTATTATGATTGAAGACATAGACAGTAATGTTAAGGATTCGGTAGTGAGTAGTTTCGCGCTGATGACACAAGAATATGTAGAGAATTACTCGTGATGAAGATAGGAACGCTCTACAAAGAGACCTTAACAAAGTATATGATTGGGCAGAGGAAAATAGGATGGTATTTAACTCTGATAAATTTGAATCAATAAATTATGGAGACAGAGAAGGAAAGCTATATGCATATAGGGGACCTAATATGAGACAATCACAATAAGGAAGTAGTTAAAGACCTTGGTGTGATGATGAATAGGAACATGTTATGCAATGATCAAATAGAAATTCTTTTGGCAAAATGTAAAGCAAAAATGGGAATGTTGTTACGGCACTTGAAAACAAGAAAAGCTGAACACATGATTATGCTTTATAAAACATATGTTCGTAGTCCACTTGAATATTGCAATATGATATGGTACCCACACTATCAAAAGGATATTGCACAAATAGAGAGTGTACAAAGGTCCTTTTACAGCTAGAATAGAAGAAGTTAAGGACTTTGACTACTGGGAAAGACTACAATCATTAAAATTATATAGTCTAGAAAGGATAAGAGAACGCTACATGATAATTCAGGCATGGAAACAGATAGAAGGAATAACAGAAAATATCATGGAACTAAAAATATCAGAAAGAGCAAGCAGAGGTAGATTAATAGTGCCCAAAACAATACCAGGAAAAATAAGGAAAGCACACAGGACATTAATCCACTACGCACCAGCATCGATAATGCAGCGTCTATTCAATGCGTTGCCAGCTCATCTGAGGAATATATCAGGAGTGAGCGTAGATGTGTTTAAGAATAAGCTTGACAAATATCTAAAAACTGCATCCCAGACCATCCAAGATTGGAAGATGCAAAATATACCGGAAGATGTACTAGCAACTCTCTGGTAGACATTAGAGGTGCCTCACACTGAGGGACCTGGGGCAACCCGAACGAACTGTAAGGTCTGTAAGGTAAGGTAAGGTAAGATCTCTCTCTCTCTCTCTCTCTCTCTCTCTCACTCTCACTAGATCCGCGGGCTTAAGTAACACTGCTCGTTACACGTTGTGGAAGAAATTTAATTGAATTTATGTCTCCATTTCATACTAATGATTTAAGACAGCGTTTGATACAAGATTCCCTTTGGCACGATTACTGATTAGAGCATTCGAGTAGGAACTGGGGAATTGGTAATATCTCGCCTCGGAGTATTGTATGATATTACGAATATTACTTACAAGAGTGAAGGGTTTCATTGAAGTAAGTTTAAATTGAATGGCAAATTTGGGATATTATCTTTCTGCTGGTTTTGTGGGGCTCTCAAATAGATAAGTGAAATGATGTGGAATTTATTATTATTATTATTTTTTTTTTTTTTTTTTTTTTTTTTTTTTGTTTTTTTTTTTTTTGCTCTATCACAGTCCTCCAATTTGACTGGGTGGTATTTATAGTGTGGGGTTCCGGGTTGCATCCTGCCTCCTTAGGAGTCCATCACTTTTCTTACTATGTGTGCCGTTTCTAGGATCACTCTTCTGCATGAGTCCTGGAGCTACTTCAGCCTCTAGTTTTTCTAGATTCCTTTTCAGGGATCTTGGGATCGTGCCTAGTGCTCCTATGATTATGGGTACGATTTCCACTGGCATATCCCATAATCTTCTTATTTCTATTTTCAGATCTTGATACTTTACCATTTTTTCCCTCTCTCTTTCTCTTCAACTCTGGTGTCCCATGGTATTGCGACATCAATGAGTGATACTTTCTTCTTGACTTTGTCAATCAACGTCACGTCTGGTCTGTTTGCACGTATCACCCTATCCGTTCTGATACCATAGTCCAGAGGATCTTTGCCTGATCGTTTTCTATCACTCCTTCAGGTTGGTGCTCGTACCACTTATTACTGCAAGGTAGCTGATGTTTCTTGCACAGGCTCCAGTGGAGGGCTTTTGCCACTGAATCATGCCTCTTTTTGTACTGGTTCTGTGCAAGTGCCGGGCATTCACTTGCTATGTGGTTTATGGTTTCATTTTTCGTATTGCACTTCCTACATATGGGAGAGATGTTATTTCCGTCTATCGTACTTTGAACATATCTGGTTCTTAGGGCCTGATCTTGTGCCACTGTTATCATTCCTTCAGTTTCCTTCTTTAGCTCTCCCCTCTGTAGCCATTGCCAATTGTCATCGCTGGCTAGTTCTTTAGTCTGTCTCATGTATTGTCCATGCATTGGTTTGTTGTGCCAGTCCTCCGTTCTTTCTGTCTTTCTCCTGTCTCTGTATATTTCTGGGTCTTCGTCTACTTTTATAGTCCTTCTTCCCATGCACTCTTTAGCCACTCGTCTTCACTGGTTTTCAGATATTGCCCCAGTGCTCTGTTTTCGATGTTGACGCAGTCCTCTATACTTAGTAGTCCTCTCCCTCCTTCCTTTCGTGTTATGTATAGTCTGTCCGTATTTCCTCTTGGGTGTAGTGCTTTGTGGTATTGTCATTTGTTTCCTGGTTTTCTGATCTATGCTGCGGAGTTCTGCCTTCGTCCATTCCACTATTCCTGGACCGCTGCTATCTGATTACCTGGCACTGCCCACATGTGTTTATGGCTTTTATCAATACTTTCCGCGCGCTTGAGTTTTGACTTGAGTATCGTCTTGATCTCTGCTATATTCTTTCCTGATCGTGTCCTTCATCTCTTGGTATTTTATATCTCCTCCTTCCATTATTCCCAGGTATTTGTAATCCTGTCTCATCTATGTGTTTGATGTTGCCCCTTCCCATCTGTAGCTTATCCCTTCAGTTCTCGTTACTTTGCCTTTATGTATGTTGACTAAGGCGCATTTTTCTATTCCAAACTCCATCCTGATGTCCCCAGATACAATCCTTACAGTCTGGATATTAGGGTATCTATTTCCTTGATGCTCTTACCATACAGCTTGATGTTGTCCATGAACATCAGATGGTTGATTCATCGGGCGTTTGTGGAGCGCAAAAAACGCGCCAATGTTACGTGAGAAACGCCGCGATTTCTGATCCAATACCTCTCGTCTAGATTCTCTAAGAAGTTTCTAGAAATCCCTGGAGTTGGTGACATTCGCCATAGGCTCCGCCCCCATAGTGCCGTATAAATACGACAAACGAACTTTGGAGAGCAGTGATCGTAGAAGAGAGAGAGATCGTAAAAGAGAGATCACCAGTTAGTCACAGAGAGCCACAGATCAGATTATCAGTGAGAGATCAGCAGCAGCAGAGATCTTCCGTGAGATACGAGAAAAAGGAACCGACGAAGTATCAATCAAAAGAAGTTGTTCGAGAGTTGGTTGGATATTGGTCTAGTCGTCTTCCGGTGTGGACAGCCGAGTTGTCTCTACGTTGAGCAGACTTCGGAGAAGAAAAGGGAGTTCCTGCCTTACGAATAGACTATTTTCTGCAGTACGGAGGCAAGAGGACGACTGCAATCGCCGCTCTACTTTCATGAAGCCACCTCTTCGAAGTGCCAAACTGTTTAGCAACTAGCAAGTATTCTTATTGCCTCACTGTTTCCCCCAGTTCATGCAGTGTAAGATTCTATCTTTTTATGTAAATAGGAGATACCATTCTGCATTTACCTTTGTTAGTAAGCTTGTAAATAAACCTTTGTTGTGTTAGTGTTTCTTTCTATATTCCATATCCCCAGTTCCAACTGTTTGTGTTGATAATTTTTTTTTTTTTTTTTTTTCATATCGAACCTGAAGCGGACCTCCCTCAGGCCGTAACATTGTCTCTGAGATCTCCGGGTCCGTAACATTTGTGGCGACCTCGCCAGGATATCAACACTTTAACAGTTTGAAACAGGGAGGATATAGAAAGAATCAGAATGAGTGAGATGGTGAAAGAGTTTATTGAGTCAGGTAAGCTACTAGGTCTAGAGGGAAATGATCTCCGTGAGTATGTTGAGAAGAAAGAAAGAGAGAAGTATGAGAGGAAAATGCAGCAAGAGAGAGAAACAATGAGAATGCAGCAAGAGAGAGAAGTAATGAAAATGCAGCAAGAGAGAGAAATGTTGGTAATGCAGCAGGAAGAGAGAGAGAAAGAGCGTATGCATGAACAGGAAGAGAGAGAGAAAGAGCGTATGCATGAGTTGGAAATTGCTCGGTTAAGGGAAAGTACTCGTAACAGTCGGTCAGGCGAGAACGAAAACGAAGCTGATACGTTAGGTATGAGTGCAGTGTTAAAATTAGTACCAAAGTTTGATGAGGAAGATGTTAAGACATATTTTGTGTGTAATGGAGCGAGTAGGTTCTCCTAAAGAAACGTGGACTTCATATTTGCAGTCAGTTTTGAGTGGTAGGGCACTTACTGTGTATAGTTGCATGTCTAAGGAGGAATGTGATAATTATGATACTGTGAAAGAAACTGTTCTTAGCGCGTATAGGCTAGCACCGGAGGCGTACCGTAAGAAATTTAGAAATTTGAGAAAGGATGAAAATATTACGTATGTAGAATACAGTAAGAAGTTAGAAAGGCTGTTTTTTGATTGGTTAACTTCTGGTAAGGTTGAGGATTTTGACGATTTGAAGAACTTAGTGTTGTTAGAAAACTTCAAAGATAATGTATCCCTGAGAATTAAACGTTTATATAGAGGATAGGCGAGAAGTATCTTTTGCAGGAGCAACTAGGCTAGCTGACGAATATAGTCTAACTCATAATTTGAATGTTAGTAAGAAACGAAACGATCCTTTGTCTGGTAGAGTACAAAGCAGTCAAGATTTCAGTCCTAGTAATAGCAATGCGAGTAAAAGTGACTATTCCTGTCATACATGCGGAAAACCTGGTCATACGTCTAAGGTTTGTAAGAATAGAATTGCATATAGTGGCTCAGAATTAACTTGTTTCCGATGTAATGGGAAAGGGCATTTAGCGAGAAATTGTGCAGGAGAAAAGAAGGACGGTAAGAAACCAGTATCGCTAGTTAACCTTTCGTCAAGTAGGGATGATGTGATGAGAGAAACTAGGAAAGTTTTTGGTAAATTTCTGTCGGAAGGCGTAGTTTCCTCTCTTGGAGGAGTAGATTCGAGAGAAGTGGTCTTACTTCGAGACACAGGATCTGCTATCTCACTGATTCGAAAAGTGTGTGTGCCGAACAGGGCAGAAATCAATGTGGAAGAGAGAGTTATGTTAGGTGGATTTCCTAACACTTGTGTTCTTTGTCCTTTGTTGAAGTTGAATTTAGAAAGTCAGGTAGTGTCAGGAGAAGTAAAACTTGCAGTTGTGGACAGTTTGCCCGTTGAAGGCGTTGACATTATTGTCGGTAATGACTTAGCTTTATCCATTATGTGAATCCTGTTGTGAGGAATATTCCAGTGCCTGAAATGGTAGTAACTAGGTCGGGTTTAGATACAGACATAGACTACGATCATAGTTTGTTCGTGGATTCGAACGAGGGTGAGTTCGTGGATTCGAACGTGAGTGAGTTCGTGGATTCGAACGAGTGTGATAGAGGTAGCGAGGTTGATCTTGGCATGAGTGTAGCTGAGAGACCGGACTCTATCGATGTTAACAGTGATAGCCAAGGGGAAGGCGTAGCTGTCGAGAGTAACGTAGTAAATGTACCTGTATCTAGTACTAGTTACGGTGATGAATTAGGCTCTAACATTTTGGATAAGGATGGGCTAGTCAAGTTGCAGAAAGAGGATGAGACACTAACCCGAATTTTTGAATGTGTGCTGGATGATGATCTCGATGTGTGTAAGGAAACTTTTTGTGTAAAGGACGAAGTTTTGTGTCATGTTCGTCCTAAGTCAGGTAGTGAAGGGGGAATCACAGGAAAATTCGTAGTTTCTAGGAAGCTTCATGAATTAATTTTGAAGTTAACACATGATGAGCAAGGACATTTGGGAGTAAATGAAACTTTCAAGTGTATTAGTAGGGCGTACTTTTGGCCTAAGATGAAAAATGATGTATGTTTTAAGAGATATGTTTTAAGCTGTCTGGAATATCAAATTGCCGGGAAACCGTTTCAAGTAATTTCCAGAGTTCAGTTGTGTAATATTTCTTTAGTAGGTGAATATTTTGATGATGTAATTATAAATATGTTTGGAACTTTGTCTAGTAAGGGTAGACATGATTGCATAACTAATCTTGATTATTATAAAAACAATTTAAGAGATGTTTGGCATCTAGTGGAGGAGAACGGAAGCGCTTGGCATTTAGCGAAAGAAAACCCGAACGGAAGTCAAGGGGAAACTAAAGAGAAACATTATCTTATAGCCATAGAGAGAAGTTTGTGTGTAAGAGATAAACTTTTAGTACTAGTCTCGAGAGAAAGTCCATCTTTACCTTATAAATATGAAGGACAGTTTTAGAGAAGAGGGGAAATATACATTATAGAATTAATGTGGGTAAGAGTAGAGCAAAGTCAGTAAACGTAAATTTGCTTCAAAATTGTAAACAACGCCCGGTGCCATGGCCTCCGCCCTTGTAACAGTGTTACTGAGTGAGATTAGTTTTGAGAAAAAAAACACAAGAGGTGTTTTAGTATTTATAAGTTGTAATCAGAGTTCAGAAAACGGAAAAAGTAAGAGAGAAGGATGATGTATTAGCTGATAGCCTCTCTAGAGTTTTGTCAGAATGAGTAGCCTAGTGACCGTTTTCTGTTTTGGCACGAGTGGTTGAGTGAATGAAAAAGTATGGAAGCTATATGCAGAATTGTTTCCCCGCTGTTTAATTCTTGCTTCTCTTTAGAAAAAAATAAAATCATTTGATTTCATTTTTTTTCTCTTTTGGGGGGGGGGGGGGGGCGTGTGATGGTAATTGCTTCATAGCAAAGAAAGATAAGGGAAAGGAGAACGCATTTTCGAGAAGTTCGGCAGCAAGGAGGTTTTTGCGCCACTGTTGGAGGCGCCTATGTTCGTGGTTGTTCCAGAATCGTCGGGCGTGTGGTGGAGCGCAAAAACGCGCCAATGTTACGTAAGAAACGCCGCGATTTCTGATGCAATACCTCGTCTAGATTCATCTAAGAAGTTCTAGAAATCCCTGGAGTCGGTGACATTCGCCGTAGGCTCCGCCCCCAGAGTGCCGTATAAATACGATGAACGAACTTTGGAGAGCAGTGATCGTAGAAGAGAGAGAGATCGTAAAAGAGAGATCACCAGTTAGTCACAGAGAGCCACAGATCAGATTATCAGTGAGAGATCAGCAGCAGCAGGGATCTTCCGTGAGATACGAGAAAAAGGAACCGACGAAGTATCAATCAAAAGAAGTTGTTCGAGAGTTGGTTGGATATTGGTCTAGTCGTCTTCCGGTGTGGACGGCCGAGTTGTCTCTACGTTGAGCAGACTTCGGAGAAGAAAAGGGGAGAGTTCCTGCCTTACGAATAGACTATTTTCTGCAATACGGAGGCAAGAGGACGACTGCAATCGCCGCTCTACTTTCACGAAGCCACCTCTTCGAAGTGCCAAACTGTTTAGCAACTAGCAAGTATTCTTATTGCCTCACTGTTTCCCCCAGTTCATGCAGTGTAAGATTCTATCTTTTTATGTAAATTGGAGATACCATTCTGTATTTACCTTTGTTAGTAAGCTTGTAAATAAACCTTTGTTGTGTTAGTGTTTCTTTCTATATTCATATCCCCGGTTCCAACTGTTTGTGTTGATAATTTTTTTTTTATTTATTTCATATCGAACCTGAAGCGGACCTCCCTCAGAGGCCGTAACATTGTCTCTGAGATCTCCGGGTCCGTACCAGTAGATCAGACTCTGGAACGGGCGATGGGTGGTTATCTACATTATCAGATTGAAGGAGGCTGTACACATTTCTGAAGTTCTTAATTCTAGCCCTTTTGCAAATTTCTCCACTCAAAAGTAAATTGTTCTGTATTCCAGTATTCCCCTCAAAGGTGTCATTCAAAGTGATGAGAGCTCCTTCCACAATTCTCCTTGTGGTCCTATCCGCACTCTTATAGAGCCAGAAGAATGTTTTATAATCCAAGGGAACGCTGTTCCACTGCTAATTTTAAATGCCTTCCCCTTCCGTACAATCATGACCTGAAAAAAGTTTCTAATATCTTAGAAAAGAAAGACATGGGTATACCGTAATTTTTCAATACCCTAATACTCTTAAAAAGAAAATCATCAAAAACAGTTGCAGAAAACCAAACACCGATGTTGGAGTCTATGCTATAGGATGTGAAAATTGTGACAAATGCTATATTGATGAAAGCGGTCGTTCCCTGGACCAGAGGAAACGTGAACATGTTGCAGCTTGCCGTTTGGGCAACGTTTAGCCAAGCATACTTGGGATTCCGATCATGCCATCGACTTCAAGGGAGGAAAAGTTATTTATAAGAGTGCGGATAGGACCACTAGGAGAGTTGCGGAAGGAGCTCTCATCACTTGGAATTTCAAGTCAGTGGCCCCCTGGGTTCTTCTCCTTCTCAATAATAATAATAATAATAATAATAATAATAATAATATGTACCACGTTATGCGGATGTGGAAACCTGATCTGTGGTGATAGGATTCAATAGGACATTATAACTCTGGTTAGTCATCTATCTATCTATCTATCTATCTATCTATCTATATATATATATATATATATATATATATATATATATATATATATATATATATATATATAGAATAGATAGATAGATAGCTAGATAGATAGACAGATAGACATGCAAAATACAAGTACTCCTCAGCGTTACTCTCATGTTTGTAAAGACTAAAAATTCATGAATCTGGAGGCACGTGGGCATGCGTGCTAAACCCTCTCTCGTAACCAGAGTTATTAGACAGCCTCCGGGTTTTTTAAAAGCTTCCTCTCAACGTCCTGAGAAGAGCTACTCACTTCATTTCGCTGGGAAAAAAAGATAAGAAAATGAAGCTAATTTGCATAAGCATCTTTTTAAGTTTATGGTTCTACAGGTTTTACATGATTTTCAAACTTGTTTTTTTTTCGTCTGCTACTAATAATATTTTGAGAATATTTTAAAAGGTAAGCTTTTTTGGATTGATGAGGCAGGTACGAAATGCATATTATTTGGAGAATTATTTTAAGCATTAAGGTAATTTTTTATTATTGATAAGGCAGGTTGAAAAGGCCTATTATTTGGAGAATGTTTTTAAACAATTAGGTAACTTTTCGTTGATATATATAAGGTGCAGATCAATATTATTCACATTTTTCACTCCGAATGAAATATCTCCATTCTTCTTAATCGCATTCATTATTTTTCAGCTTGAGAATCACGATAACACAATTACATTGCAATAAATTTGCTTGAATTTCTGAAGAAGTTCCATCAGTTGCACGACATCCTCAGTAGGGAGACTGCGACACATTTCATAAGTGGGAGGAATGTCACGCTTTTTCTATGAAATTAACCTCAAATAATGGACAGAAAATACTATTATATCTGTATGACTGCCAGAGTTTGAGTCATTCCTTTTACCATTCATATTCATGATAATTTTGGTGTAATGCTTTAATTAAATGTGGTGTTACTGTCAGTGGAGCAGTAATTCTTCATAACGCTATTTCATTCCAAGCAAAAAAGGATTCAGTATCTCGTCACATTGGGAATGGGCTGCATTACGTAAAGTATATAAATTCTTTTTTCTAATGTAATTTAAAGCAAGTTTTTATTTAAGAAGGCTTATGTCATGATTTGTAAATTGTCTTAGAAATTATAAATTTAAATGAATTCAAATTCAGAGAGATCTTACTCACTGAATTTTAATTCAAGTTAGTGGGCCCCTGTGGAGGGGTTGTTCTTCGGAATAAAAATAATAATAATAATAATAATAACCCTTGGTACAGTGGCAGAGCATCTCCTGGTCAGAGCTGGGATGCAACAGTTACACCCTTCTCAGGGCTTGACAGATTTCCACTGTTGTTTGTGATATTGAATAGTTATCATTTGCTGTAGAACAAAATGTTTTTTCGTTGCTATGAGCGTTGACAGGAATTTCTGAAAGACAATAGAAAAAATCCAGAAGTTTTACTGTTAATAAAGTCACCTTTATTCCTTTAAAACGAACTATTGATTATCTAGCTTATTGGTCATAAGACTTCATTGAATATTCGTGTCGTTAAGTCAGAGAAAGTAAAATTGAGAATAACATGACTTAACTTTATTATTATAATTATTCTGAAGATGAAGAACCCTATTCATAAGGAACAAACCCTCCACAGGGGTCATTGACTTAAAATTCAAAAAATTCCGAAGAATATTAAGGTGCCAATTCGAAAGAAATAGCGGAAAGTAAAGGGAAATACAGAAAGAGATGATCACTTATTAGAAAAAATCATAAATTAACAAATAAATAAATAAAAAATACTAGTAAATTATTGAAATACAAGGAGAATTGTATTTAGGAAGTAACGAGAATTATTGTGTTTATGCTCCAGTAACCAAGATTGATGGAGCAATAAGCTGCAGCTCCAATCCAGGGATTCCCACTAATTTTGGAGCCCGGGGATTACTTCGCGATTCCACGAGGTCCTCCGATGGATTTGGGCAGAATTTAGGTTTGAACAGAGATTTGGGATCGAATTTTTTGTCCCGAAAAGTAATCTGGGCTGAGGGAAAAGTAGATTACGTTTGTTCTTTGAAGTCGGGAACACAAACAAAGTGAAATTGTCTTATTTTGCGTTACGAATTCAGATGAACAAATCTGTTTAGAAAAAAATATTACTTATTTGATTGAAATTGTGCATATGCCCAAGCATATTCCTATCATTCCCAAAATCCTGGAGCATCCTCCTTGTCCATCTGAGGTCTTTCAAGCGCTCCAATCTTGCAATATTATTGCAAGAAGAAGACGAAATGGCCTCGTCGAAATAAATGAAGAAAAATATTGGGAAATCCGAGAGAAGGAATATTGTCAGTTCATATCATCGGGTGTTTAGGGTAGAGAGAGAGAGAGAGAGAGAGAGAGAGAGAGAGAGAGAGAGAGAGAGAGAGAGAGAGAGATCCTACAAAATGCCCAGTTAAAGGAGAGAGCGAGAAAGAAAGAATGTCAAGAACGAAGGAGAAGGAGAAGAGGACGAAGGGGGAAGAAACGTAGCAAGAGAAAAGAGGTGATAACGTTGGAAGAAGAGGAGAAAGGAAGAGAGAAAGTGGGGAGAAAGGACATAGAACAAGAAGGGGTCTGGTGTCTAAGTCGAGTTTTCTTGTAATCTTTGCAAACATATGATTCATCTCTTTTCTCTCTCGCTTTTTCTCTCGCGTTTTCAAATAAAGAATAACTAAAACCAGGATGTTCCTGGTTTTAGTTATTCTTTATTTGAATTATTTTTTAAGGTGTTCTGATCTATTTTATTTCTGTTTCCCTTTTCGTTCTAAAGGGAGATGAGAGATGTATACAATAGAATGTCTTTGTTTTGTAATATTTATTTGGAAGTTTGTAAATATCTTGCTAAAGAATAACACAAACAAATTCTTTGTATTATATATATATATATATATATATATATATATATATATATATATATATATATATATATATATATATATATATATATAGTAATGACTGTATTTAAACCAACACGCACTCTCCCTACAAGCAGCCAATCCATCCACCAAGTGAGCCGCAGGAGGGCATCCAATCAATCAATCAATCAGAGTAAATTAAAATGAATCCCGAAAGGCAATTAATTATTTATCCAAAATCGACGGAAAAGCAAATCTATTGAAACGTGAATTAAAAGAACAATAAATCCAAATGAAAAATGATTCTGCCTATTTTGAATTTGAATTTCCTTTTATTTTATATTACTCGTGGAAGAGTTATTTCGATACAAAAGCAATACTGTGATATGAGTTGCAGAGATGTGGCAATACATTCTTTATAACGAAACAGAAACCCATTTTGGAGTTTGTAGAAACTTTTCAAAATCAGGGGATGGTGTTTCAAGCTCTTTATTTAAGTGAATATTATTTATTGTAGACAAAATTAAATATTTGACAGTTAATTATTTTTATCATTATATCTAAATGACACAAATGTAATGAAAATAATGAATAATGCGTAACATTTCAGCTTCCATACATTATTTCTAGGTGATAACAAATGTAAGACTGGACTGAACAATTCATCAAATATTACGAATCTTTAATTGGATATTTAATCATGGAAAGGTTACCATTGTTTTGCAATATTCATATCTTTATCCTTTTTTTATTATTTGTCCACGTTTATCAATTCTTGTAATATTCGAATCTTTATCATCAGTTTTGTATTGTGTGCATATTCGTAATATTGTTGTTTGGGAATTTATTCTGGATTCAAATCCATAATGGAACAGCGGACATTAGCTTATCTCTGTTGTGGTGGATTCAGTCATTTCCTAAAACGTTGGTTCTGTGAGAGAACTGTTCAGCCTCCATAATGAGACTCTCTCTCTCTCTCTCTCTCTCTCTCTCTCTCTCTCTCTCTCTCTCCTTTAGAGGTGTTTCTCTCTAAATTAGATGTATAACCTCGGGAAAGGAGCGTCGTCACTTTCACCTGGAAAAGTTCCACTCTTTTTCTGGAGAGATATATCGAATTGGGATTTGCTTTATATTTGAGTGAGAGAGAGAGAGAGAGAGAGAGAGAGAGAGAGAGCTGCAACATAATCACCGATGTATAGTCAACTTTGAATCTTGGCTATAATGTTGCAAATATTAGAATGTGTCGCTCACTAATGATAAACTGTTTTGGAACCATCATGGCTTAGGATTTTAGGATTCATCATTCTTCTCACTATCAGTAACGAAGAACTATTAAAAAAGAGATATGTAAAATTACTCATAAACTATCATAGAGATATACACTGTATTCATACAAAAACGTGAAAATACGTACACCTATACAAGCGTTCCTTTATGGCTAATGATATATCATGAATCCCACGAAGTCGTAACAGGTTTATGACGCAATAGATCAAGTGAAACACCCCTTTATGTTCAAAATAATGGCCTCTCTGCCCATCGGTGTCTTGTTCATCGATTCTCGTGAAATGAACCACAAATCCTCATCCTCTTGGAGAAAAAATTCCTTCCAAGAAAATAATTCATTCAAATCCTCCATCCCTGGAAATCATTTCCCCAACAGCTCAAAGAAGCACGAGGGAGTAATTCCAGCAATACCATTCCAGTTTCCAAACACAAGCGGATAAAGTTTCCAGCGGAAAGACTAACAATAAAAGAGTAACAATGTTAGGTGAGGGAACTACACGAATAACGCCAACAGTTTCCAGTTCAATGGAGGTATTGGAAGTGACGCTGGATGAAAAAGCAGGTATTCCTACACACAGTTTTACAATCGTGGAATCCGCACGGGATGGGAATGCAAATAGAGGCAAAGAGCGTTCAGGAATACATTGGGTTAGTTCAAAGCTTTAAACGGATTGAATGAGATTATATATATCTATATATATATATATATATATATATATATATATATATATATATATATATATATATATATAGATATGTATAGTATATATAAGGAGGAAACAGGATAGCCAGAAGACGTGGTATTATTCCAGACATTATTATTTCCTTAACATAAAACAAGGGCACAGCCGGGCTTTCGGGAATACATTGCTTTTCCCATCATCAGTGTCACATCTATAAAACGATACAAAAAAGAGAAACAGTAAGAATTATACTGATTAACTAAATTTAAAAACATTACAATACTTTAAAATACATGACACAAAGTAAAAAAGGAACATAAAATACACAACACAAAGTAAAAAAAGGAACATAAAAACTAAGTTAACTGCAAATCATAAAATAGCAATGACAAGTTAAGAGAGATTACGTAAAATGCAGAAATATACTAAGAACAAATAATAAAAACATAAATATTCAGAGTAAAATAAATAAAATAATAATACTGTACTACAAGATATTGGAGAACCTACTGTTCATGTCGTAGTTAAATGACAACTGGGAGAGTTGGAAAACTGCGAATGAAATGGGCGGAAGTGGTGTGGGTAAAAGAGAGAGAGAGAAGGAGGGAGAAAAAAAACAAACAAAAAAAACCAAGCAAATTATGCAATGAACAAAGGAACAGAGGTGGTTTGGTTATTGAGTGTTGGAGATTTTTGTTTAATATGGAGGGACTCTAAAAAGGGAAGTGAATGGCTGTTTTTTGTTTGTCCAAGTATTTCAAAATCGCTGTACTGTATGTGATGGTGACAGGATATGGCATGAAGTCTAATTGCACTATTTTCTTTTTTGCTTAAAGGTAAGCCTGTACGATGGCTAACACCCCTATGAGAGTCGATGCGCACCTTAAGTAGGCGTTTAGAACAACCCACATAAGTCCCAAAATTACATTTTGGGCAATTGAACTTATAAACAGTGCAGGTACGCATCAACTCCGGGAGGGTGTCTTTAAAGTGAAACAGTCTTCCAATTGTAAGTGGGTTATTAAAAATAAATCTGAACTCAACGTAATAGATGGCTCAAGAGTGACAATAATTTACGTTTTAGTGGGTCTGAATTATTAGTGAATGGTAGTGGAACATATACTATCTTCTTGGGAACGGTGCAGACTACAGTTTTTGGATTAAAAATATTGTCTAAAAATTCTTTAAGGATTTTATTGAACATGTTCAGGGGATAGCAATTGTTCTTAAAATAAGTCTAAAAAACTAACTTCCAGGTGAAAATTATTCCAGTTGGAGCAAAGGGAAAAGACTCGATGAATGAGAGTTTTACATGAATTAACCTTGAAAGCAAGAGGACAGTGACTAAAAAAGTTTAACCCAAGGCCGGTAAAAGTTTTCTTCCTGAAAATGCCAGTCATAAAATATCCTTCAGAGCGAGAGACCAAAATATCTAAAAAGGAAATGCGGCCGTTACATTCTTTTTCCATGGTAAAAGTAATATTAGACCTGCTTTCCGTGGAAAGAGAAACTTTTATTCAGTTTTCCTGGACTTCAAAAAATACCGCTGCATATTTTCTGGCTTCTTGACATTGACTGTGACAACCATACTACCCAGATAAGAACTTCCTTTACATATAAGATTTATGCATTCACAGTGAGAGAGAGAGAGAGAGAGAGAGAGAGAGAGAGAGAGAGAGAGAGAGAGATGGGGTGGGTTATAATCACCTTCAAATCCTTTGATATATTTTCACTCCTTAACCGACTCCTGATAGGATTTCTGACCTGAGACTTAAAACCAACCTTTGAAATCTCTCCTGTGAAGGACTTAGTAAACAGGATGTCCTACAAGTCAGTCTCTCTTGTGTTCTCCACTCAAAGGACCTTTGAATTCCAAAGGTGATGAAAGTCAACTTAGGGATCATCTCTGGAGAGTCTTAAATTCATAATTTACAAGATTTACTTCTCTAAAATGTATATCAGGGCTTTGATAGGAAAGTGTAAAAGAAAATCTTTAATCTATTTTCTTTATTTAAGTGGAAAGGATATGAATAATATATTTTACTTCTCTCCTCTCTTTTCTATAAACTCCTTCTGCCTCTGTATCTCTCTTTCTGTCTCTATTCATAACGATCAATTGCCGCGAAATATGGAAGTAATATATAACATTAAATATGAAATTAATATATATAAAGACTTAGCCATTTCCAAACCTTACGAGGGTCGAAGAAGACAGTTCATCATAGACGAGGGGAACAGAATCTCTCTCTCTCTCTCTCTCTCTCTCTCTCTCTCCTGATCTGATGAATCTCAGGCAACCCACAATCTATTAACAGTTTCTCGTGAAAATCAATTATTGATTTTCCACTTATTCCTTCCTGAACTCTGACGCCTTGAAATAATTCAGCATAATTCCCATCTGAATATTCCACAGTGGTCTTGTTCTTCATTGCTAACATAAAGTACGAAATGACATTTTCCATTTTCCTGCCATGAACATTAGCACTACCATTTCCCTCACTCCTATAAATCCCATAATGGAATGTAGTGCCATTCCCCATCAGCCTCCTTCCGGTTCAGGTCAAAGTGAAACTGAATCTGCTTTGGTCTTAAATTTTGGTTATAAATCTGACTACGAATGGAAATGAAATTCTGCTTCGCGATGCGTCAGAAATACCTGGGAAAAGCCATGATAAACATATGGAAATATATTCATGTAACATAAATATATTGGGGAAGGAAATGTGATTACTCAGGTGAAAATATCGCTGTAATATTTCC
>NC_061095.1:51598425-51655925 GCF_015104395.2 Macrobrachium nipponense | reverse complement strand
ATATTGTGTATATTACATGTACATATATATATGCATACACACGAGGTTGAGGTGATACGTTTCCTATTACCGCAGAGTAGAAATAAAAACACTAGACAATTAAAGACAATTAAACATCTTTCATTTTTCTAACGAACAATGCCACAGAAACTGGAAAAGCCACTTGCTCTCTCTCTCTCTCTCTCTCTCTCTCTCTCTCTCTCTCTCTCTCTCTCTCTCTCCTCGTGAGAGTAACAACGCCACTACCGTCTGAATTTTCCCGAGTCCAGTCGAATACTTCAACACAACGACCGCCATCACTCGGTAATTAGAAAGTGTCATGACTTCCAGTAAAGTAAGAGGTAGTTCCACAACACTAATTCTGGTGTCACGACTTTCTGGAATCGTATCGAAAACTCTGGCGTTATGAATAGTCTGCGGATCAATGGAAATTCAGAGTTCACTTTCTTAATTCGGTAAAATGTTTCTGAGAAATTCAGGTATTAACTGAAACCAAATACTTAAGCATCTCTCTCTCTCTCTCTCTCTCTCTCTCTCTCTCTCAACTGAGTTATCAGTGTGTGTCTACAGATAGCGGCCCTCATCCCCCAATGAAGAAAGAGAACCGCATAAACGATAGAGGCGACTGAGCACAATTTTCGGGAGACGGGACTGGGCAAGAAACGGACTCCTCTTTCGCTGCCTCTAACGAATATGCGAGAACAATGCTGAAGTGGTCCATGTTCCTCCTTCTGCTCTTCTTCTTCTTCCTTTGTATTTGATATTTGGTGTTATATAACGAAACATATGCAAAATGATAAAATAAGACATTCACATACATACATATATATATATATATATATATATATATATATATTATATATATATAAAGCGAATAAAGCAAAGAAACAGGGTTTTCTATAAAAGCCACAATGGGAATTTGTGAAAGCTATGTTGAGCAAACATTTCTTTTTATGGCAGTGAAGTCTGGATGATGAATGTGAATGAAAGATAGAATCCTGAATATCTGACGAGAATTGGCTTTTACCAAATTAGTAACAGTCTCGTTTGATTGTTAGTATTCATAAGATACTAGTTTGTTTAGTTGAAAACAGACACAACAATGCTTACTAAACATATCAAGTTGTTACTACAATATATATATATATATATATATATATATATATAGTATATATATATATTATTATATATATATATATATATAGTTGCGTTGATTATAACATCAGTAAATATAAAACCGTTATATTCCTGAACATTTCCCTACAAGTATTCGAGATTTTGTTCCTTGTGATACTCAGACATTCAATTCTGTCCTCCTGAATGGCTTTTGATGGACCTCTCTCTCTCTCTCTCTTTGTTTGTTTCAATTTAGACGAACGAAGGAAGCAACAAAGACAGGAGAAGGAGGAAGAAAAAATCCTGAAGAATCTAAAGGAACAGAACTCATTGCTGGAAGCGTTTGTTTATGTGTCGTGTAATGGACGGGACACAAACAAAGTCAGACCCTACACAAAGGGGGAATTAAATGTCAAATGGACACCCAAACCCCCTTCCCCCGTTCCTCCCGTCTTACTTTACCTTAAGGGTCAACACAATCAGCATTAAGGGATTCACTAGAAATACCATTAAGTTGAAATCTCCGGGCTGTTTTTATCATTAATGCCGAAACTAATATTATCCTCTCTTATTATAAAAACTGGCTTAGCACAGCCAATTTTACGCCTTTGCTGTCATTAAGTTCATTCATAATAGCCTGATATTTCTAGAGATTATTCCCAAAAGCTCCAAGACTCATGATAAGTTTCCAATAAAACGAAACACTTTCATTTCTTTGAGGAAAAAAAGTCACATGAGAAGTTAGAAGTAGTGGCAAGTGTAAGTAAATGCCATGAGGTAGGTGCAGATATTGCAAAGCTCCTACGACTGTTTACTGAACAGAAAAATTTGAAATGAATAATATCGATTGGTATATGATTGCGATAACTGAGAGAGAGAGAGAGAGAGAGAGAGAGAGAGAGAGAGGAGAGAGAGAGAGTTTGGTGTATTTAAGGAATCCTTAAATAATTTATAGGGGAGCTGTAAAAAATGTACATGTAAGCATAGTTTGGTATCGATATATATATATATAAAAAAAAAAAAAAAAAAAATACTGGATATCCACAAATTTCCAGGGAAGCAAAAAATGATGACAAGGAACTCACGACTTCTCTGTAAATATTTTCCTTCTAAAACTAAAACCTCCTTTTACCAGGAGGTCCTTTCTGGTGCAACACCAAAACTTGTTTCAACCTCCTCGAGGAAGAATCTTATCGACACTGCGCCAAAAATGAAGGGGAAAAGTCTTCATAAAAGTTAAGGGGGAAAATCTCCTCAAAAGAGACACCAACAAGATCGTTCGTTGCTTCAGAAAGAATGTGACAAACTCCTCTGCCTTTTTTTCTCTTTTGTTTATTTATTGACCTACCTGGGGAAGTTCGTCCCACAAGTTGCAGGGTTGTGGAAGCTGAGAGTCTCTTGGTAAACAGTTTTAAGGTAAATATTTTATCAGAACTTTCTAATATTTTAGATATTATTTTTTTTCCTAGAAAATAGTTAAGACAGTTCAGATTCTACACCGTGCAAATCATTACTACTTGGATATAGTGAGCTCTCTTCAGCTCGATGCCTTTAATGTGAAACTAAATATGCAAACTGGTCGATAATAAGTCTACTTATTAAAATCCCAGGCTGTATTATTTTATAACTAAGAAATGAACATATGATAACTTTATTCACAAACGGACACATTTAATGGACCTTACAAGCGAGCCTAAAGATTTGCTGTCATAATATTCATAAGAGACGAAGCAGCGGCCAAAATATGATTGTTCAAGAATGGAGATCTAAAGGAGGCGGATATGTTAGTGAAAGATGGACGGACTGTGGAATGACTGATGTTTGCAGGTGATACACGACTGATTGGGGACAGTGAAGAGAAACTGCAGAATCCGGTGGAAGTCTGACGGGTTCTGTTGCTGCTGGAGGAGTGTAAGCAACATTCTGAGGGCAAATGGAAATTAAGATCGTGAATGTATATATACACACACACACACACACACACACACACACACACACACACACATATATATATATATATATATATATATATATATATATATATATATATATATATATATATATATATTATATATATATATATGTGTGTGTGTGTGTAAACTGAGAGAATAAATGAATATGATTAAAATGAGTCTAATATCGAAATCCACGTAATGAGAGACCTCCGTTTCAATGAGCATTTCCAGAGCTCACACAGAAATATATAAAAATTCTCCAAATTTGTTTTATGGTCGAAATTTTCAAACTGTGAGGAATTTCTTCCCCCGCATAAAATATATAATTTATTCCGACATATTGGGAATCGCTTGGAATATCATCGGGGAATAATTAAATAATCATTATTACTGGCTATGTCATGATGGAAAACCCTGGAAATATTTATATTATATGCCTTTCTTGCCCTTAATGGCGTGTGAGGTGAGTGATAATTTCGTGTATGCATGTACATATATATATACATACATACATATATACACACATGCAACCACACACACACACATAAACGAATGAAAACCTGACCTAAGGTAAAGTTAGCATAAATGTTGATGAAGTTACTTCGTGTCTTTTATTGAACTAACGCAGTCAGGGGAGTCAGAGCAAAACAGATATATATATATATATATATATATATATATATATATATATATATATATATATATATATATATATATATACATATATTTTAAATTCCATTATTTAATTCTAATACCTTGGAATCACGATGTCTTTGTATCGTCATCGTCGTATGTCTATTCAAAATTACTTAGGTTAAAACAAAATTGTGAAATATAGAATATTTTGGCGTTCAGTTGGTCAAGCCATACATGTGCGTGTGTGTGTGTGTGTGTGTGTCTGTGTGTGTGCGGTTTGGGAAGGGGGTGGGGCCTTCAAAATGTTTGATTTAAAAAAATTTTTGCTCAGATTTCCTTTAGACTAAATAATCCCACTCCAGAATTTTCCGGATTTATAAGTCTAGTTTGAGGGCAAATTCAATTGCAGAAACGAAGCCCAATAACTTCTTGCTTATGGAGGCCGAGGGACCTGTTTGTATACTCCTCTTACATTCCACAAATTTCAATAAATGCTCCTGAATAAATTTATGTAAATAATGTTACCTGCGTTCGTTTGTGGCAAAGAGATTTGTAAAGCCTGAGAAGAGAACACGTTTTGACATCGTAATGGTGCTCTCTCTCTCTCTCTCTCTCTCTCTCTCTCTCTCTTGCTCGATATATTTATATCCTTTTTTCGTCTTTTCAATCATTTTTTGGGAACATTTTTGTTAATTTCATGGTAATAAGATGTATATGCCTCCTTGTTTTTTCAAAATGTATTGTTTTCTGGATGAATCATCTGTTGACCACGTGTGTGATCCTCCAAGGTGTGGCTGCCTAAAAATCGCTAATCTTGCCCTCGGGCGTTTCCTCGTTTCTGTAGAGTGAAATCGACCTTAATGCTAATCTTGTAATGTCAGTTTGGATATTAAGCCTACTTTTACTATGTTTTTCCTCTGTATGATCAGTTGTGCCTTAGTAAAGGGTAGTGCTAGACCGAAAGTTCTTGGCTATCTCGCTTTTCAATTTTCCTTCGTGGCAAAAACCTTTATATATATACATTCATATATATATATCTATATATATATATATATATATATATATATATATACGTATATATATTGGTGTTGTGGATTTGGGGGATCTTAAAATAAATGAACTACTAATTAATTAGTCCCACATGTATATAGTTATTATTCTCTCTCTCTCTCTCTCTCTCTCTCCTCTCTCTCTCTCTCTCTCTCTCTCTCTGAGCGAAGTAGATTAGCGTAGAAGGAAAGTTCTTATCGTGGAAGTTGAGCTGTCATTATAAATCTCAAGTAAGAAAACAGCCAACAACATATATATGATTCTTAGTCATGCTGAAAAAAGTATCATGTTTTACTTAGGACAACGAATTTTCCTCTCTCTCTCTCTCTCTCTCTCTCTCTCGCTCCCTCCCCCTTCCGTCCTCACTCACTCTCTGGTGTTACTAATGTCGTATAATATCCTTCAAAATGGTAAGAGGATTACGAGACACTAAAGATTCTCGTAAGTTTTCAGATCGATTTAAAAAACAAAGGTTTAGTTAGGATATCAAAGGCATTAAAACTGTCTATATTACACACTATATAACGATAGTCACAGTTATATATATATATATATATATATATATATATATATATATATATATATATATATATATATATATATATATATATACGGTGTGAGTGAGTGTCCCAGTTAATCAAAACAATAACGATTCACAGCAACAAAACAATAAAAAAGTAATAAAAAAAGGTTAATAAGATACAGTAAAATAACTGGGTAGTTTACAGATCCACAGACAGATCCTACACTTCCAAAACCATTACCCCAAATAACAAAATGCATAGAATAAAAGTTATCCAGAATTCCAAAATATGCCCGAAAAGTCACTTATCCGACCAATTTTCACCGATATTTCCCGTGAAACGTAAATTTTTGTAAGTACCCACTTGATGTGAAGGCTGACACGGTGGTCGAAGCTCCCGTAGTTCTTGAGTTGGCCGTGGACAGGCGCTGTACATCGGCCCGCCCCCAACGAGGGAATTTTGAATCAAACCAATCCTGTATCAGGTTGAGACACTCTGTAGTGATATCAATTGTAATTTATACCGAAATAGATTTAAATAAATGGCGAATCTATCTGCATATGCAAATACCAAACTTCGAAAGCAAAATACAAGATTTGGGTTGTTATCATGACTAAACTCTTTCGGTAGGTTTTGTTATCTTGCCAAAAAATGTATATATATGGCCTAATTCTCGGGAATATGAGGGTTATATTTTGCATAGATCTCGCAAATGGCTGCTGGATTACCATATATTCCAAATAACCTACCAGAACGGAATGAACAGCTGTACTTAATAAAAAAAACACTTGGGTAAATCTGACGTTATTTTATCCCCTAAGTTTTTTCCGTCTAATTTATATCTTTGGTGGTTTTGTTTAACTGTTGTCTTTATCATCTACAATTTGGTTCATTCCGGGGGAGAGAGAGAGAGAGAGAGAGAGAGAGAGAGAGAGAGATAGAGAGAGAGAGAGAGAGAGAGAGAGGGTGGGGGATGGTATAATTCATTAAATACTAGTTTAAATTGCCTTCAAATCGTTTTATATGTTTTCATTTCTTAGTCGTTTCCTGACGGAGATATCTGACCTGAGGATGAAAACCATCTTTGATCTCTCTCCTGTGAAAGATTCTGTAAACAGGATGTCTTACGATTCACTCTGTTATGTTTCTTAAAAGACGTCTAAATTCAGGGTGATGAAAGTTAGAAATAGTCTGGAGAGCCTTTTATGCACAATTCATATTATAACATTCTTGAAAGTGTAAATTAGTGACCTTGATGGTCAAGTCTAAATGAAGATTCCAATCGTGTGTGTGTGTGGTGTGTGTTTTCCCTTAAGAAGAGCGAAAGTTTTCTAGTATGAAAGAGGACACCTCTGGGCTTTCCTCCTCCTGCACATTCCAGCAGATTCCTTCCTCTGTGGCTCTTTCTGTCTTTCTTTGAAGATATCCATTGCTGCGAAATATGAACTCAATATATCAAGATATATCGGCCATTTCCAAACCTCACGAGGGTGAAAGGAGAATAAAGATACAATATTATTCATTATAGATGAAGTGAACAGGATAGTTTCTCTCTCTCTCTCTCTCTCTCTCTCTCTCTCTCTCTCTCTCTCTTTCTTTCTTTCTTAATAGATAGATAGATAGATAGATAGATAGATAGATAGATAGATAGGTACATAAATAGATAGATTGCAAATGAACTTCGTAAAATTTGAGAAAGGTCTTCACGATGTCTAAGTGGAACGTAACTTCAAGGTCAGTGGTAAATACCACTGATGGATTACACTGTTATTTTACCATGTTAATCGTAATTACCGATGACATTTTAAAGGTTAAATGAGCAAATTACCTTCATTAGCCATTAAGTAATTCCCTTCTCCTTCTCCTGATATAAATGTTAACGTTAATTAGTCAATCAGCAACCCATAATCTGTTAATAACTTCTTAGTGACATGAACTATTATTATGTTTCCACTTATTCCCTAATGGATAAACTTGACGCCTTGAAGTAACTCAATATTATTCTCATGTAAATATTCAAGAGTGACTTGTTCTTAATTGCTAAACATAAAGGATGAAATGATATTTAATATTTTCCTACAATGTATATTACCACTACCATTTCCCTCGGTCCCATAAATCCCCTCATGGAACGTCCCATTTCCCGTCAGCCTCCTTCCGGTTCAGTCCAAAGTGAAACTGAATCTATTTTGGTTATAAGTCGAAGAAAGGAATTCTGGTCGATGCTGCGTCAGAAATACCCGGGAGCTGCCATCACAAATAGGTGGAAATATATTCATGCAATTTAAATGTAATTCAAATATCGTTGGAAAGGAAAGGTAATTCATTACTCAGGAAAAATATCGCGGTCATATTTCCGCCATTGACACAGAATCCCTGAAGACAGACATAAGGGTCAGGGCGGAGCTGAGGTAAGAACCTAGGTAGGGGTCAAGGCAAAGGTGAGGGCATGGGTAAGGGTAGGGTGAGGGGCAAGGTCAAGGTAAAAGCAAGGGCAAGGATGAGGGCAGAAGGGAGGGGACCGAAGGACACCCATCCATCCAGTCTCCCTCCTTCGAAGTGACATTCACACCTCGTTCGACAAAGTTGCTCTCTCTCTCTCTCTCTCTCTCTCTCTCTCTCTCTCTCTCTCTCTCTCTCTCTCTCAACTGTTTCATTGTGACCGTCTCCTTATGTTCAAGGCTGTGCTTAGTGTATGTTTGTGTGTTTGTGAATCATTACAATAAAAATAATATTTTCAATTATATACATTCGTCCTTTGTTGCTCAAATGATAATAACAGTTAACATTCTTTTATCAGAATTGATTTATATACCATTGTAATCATGTCATCACATTCGATTTCGTATTGAATTAGAGTCAATTCAAATACTGAAAGTTTCACTCAACCACTACACAAAAAACGGAACGCCAATCGTGAAATATTAAGTCATTCATAAAAATATTACTCATTCATATAAAAGGCGAGTGGTACTGAATTCAATGACAATTGGCTTTCACAAACTATTTCGTTCTGATGAAGCGATATTTTGCCTCATTCTGGGAATATAAACAAAATATATATACATAAATAAATCAGTTCTCAACGAAATCCTAATCTAGTGACAGATAGACCTTGGTCACTGTGATTTGCATATAATATTAAATACATTTGTACATCAATTCTGATCAAATAATCATAACCAATGCAAACATTTCAATACAAAGGCTCAGTGGACTAAGGCTTAAATATATTACCCAGTATTTTGATCGGTTTCTGAAATACTTATTAAATGTTTTCTCTTTTTGCAAGTCTTTATCAGGGATGTTTTTTTTTCACTCGTTTAACAAAACCATTACTCCTGTTTCTGTTTCAAATTTTTTCAATTGAAATAATTTTGAATACATAAAAGCTTGGGTTCTGGAAATATTATACGATCAAAATAATAATTGTTACTAAAGGTATTAGAATTAAATATCAATTTTGATATGTATATATATATATATATATATATATATATATATATATATATATATATATATATATATAATATATATTTAATATTATATATATGATATTCCAAGCGATTCCCAATCATCGGAATAATTTATTTATTTTATGCGAGAGAAGAAATTCCTCAGTTTGAAAATCATTTCGACCAGAACAAAATTAGGGGAATTTTTACATAAATCTGTGTGAGTACTGGAAATTCTAATCTCGTTTTAATCACATTCATTTATTGTCCTCAATCTATATCTATATATAGGTTATATAAAATGTAAAAAAATTAAAAAAGAAATATTATTATATAATATAGATATTAATATATGTATACCATTATATATGTGGGTGTTATATATAATATTATATAGATATTACTAGATATATAGAGATATATATATATACAATATATATATAAAATATATCCACAATCCTAAATTGTCCATTTGCCCTCAGAATGTTACTCTCACCCTTCCAGCAGCAGCTTATACCTTTATTTATGGATTTATCACGTTCCAAACTTTCGTGATTTAGTTATATTATACACACACACACACACACACACACACACACACACACACACACACACATATATATATATATATATATATATATATATATATATATACATATATATATATATATATATATATATATATATATATATATATATATACTATATATATAGATATTTATATGTAGATAGTTTTTTATATATGTACGTATGTATTAAAAATTTTCGTAGATATATTGTTTCGGAGAAAGGCTTCACAAACAAAATTCCCCGTACCGCAAGAACACAGAATTGACTTGTCACGGGTTATGCCCGCTCACACTGGGGCAAATTTACTCTCTAATTACCGAGCAATAATTACCATTTTACCGACACTTGCGGTAATGTTCGATAATGATGCAGATTAGTGTGATGGCCACTAATTCCCTGATTCTCTGCCTAAAGTTTGGAGTGTATCGAACGACTGGGAAATGCGAACATTTCTATAAATTACGTTCCGTTATTCTCTGTTATTTATTTATTTCTTGTTTTTTTTTTTTTTTTTTTTTTTTTTTTTTTTTTTTGCTTTGGCTGAAAATAAACGTGACAACTGGGAAATGGAAAAACTGTTCCTTTTATTCGTTTGATTTATGAATTAGACTGAAATAAAAGTTAATATAATAGGTGGTTCCATTGGATAAATCATTGAATATTTTCACTGACAAACATTTAGCCGATTGTAGGAAGTATTGCTTCATGCTATGAATCAAAAATAATTTTGTGGGATGTCGTCAAAGTACAAAACACTTGTAAATATCTAAACTATCTACGTATACTCAATCATGACGGACTCTGGTCGAGCATGCAAGTCTTCAGTTATGTCAACAGGACGTGAAAAATGGCACAGATTGTTTAGTTCAATGTTCGGTACAACGACGCTTTATGTTATTTCAGAAAATGGGTATCTTTGAAGGTTTCAGCGTTGTATATCTCTTGAAGGTTGCCAGCGTGAACTGTTTACATAAAAGTGATTTTCTCTTGATTCATGGACACATTTTCTCTCTTTTTCTCAGATTCTCCAGTAGGTAGATATTTCTATTATGTTTCGTTTATTCGTTAGGCGTTTTAACAAATGACTCCCAGTTCAGATAACGACTGCACAACATAGCAGTAACTCCTCTCTCTCTCTCTCTCTCTCTCTCTCTCTCTCTCTCTCTCTCTCTCTCTCTCTCTTAACAAAGCGAGAATATTTGTAAATCAAAATCCACAATTGTATTTCCCGTAGGGGGTAGTGCCGTCAGTGCACCTCTCACGGTGCACTGCAGGCATTACTTAAGGTTCTTTGCAGGGTCCCTTCCATGGGCCCCTAACTGCAACTCCTTTCATTCCTTTTACTGTACCTCCGTTCGTATTCTCTTTTCCCCATCTTAGTTTTCTTAACAATTGATTCATAGTGCAATTACAAAAGGTTCTACTCGTTTTGCACCTTTCAAACTTTTTTTTTTCAATTTCCGTTTCAGCGCTGAATGATTTCGTAGGTCTCAACACTTGGCCATTGACCTAAACTCTGTATTATTCTACTCTATCAATAAATTGTGCTTTTTGTAAGAAATAAAAACACTTTCGGACACCTGAACTGAGGAGGAACACCGCTTAGGTGTTCGAGAGTCTGCTTTTATCTCTCGCAAATAGTGCAGTTTATTGATGTCATTGTGGACTTTGAATATACAGCGATCTAATGAGTGTTATCGGGGCTCTCCAGAAACCGATATCATCTGAGTGATCATATCAGGCGCAATTTAAAGCAGCCATAATATCTGGACTTAATAATTCCATTAAAAGCAGTTTCTGCTAATTCCTCATCAGTGATTATGCTTGCCAACTGTGGCTGATATTAAACATAAATTACTTTGTGTATTTTCTCGAATCTCCATCTGGTTTCTATTTCTGTTCCAACAGAAAACCTTCAAATTCCTCAACACCTTCCGAGATGGAAATGGACAGCTGCCAAAATTCGAAATCACTTCCAAATATCAATTCCAGACGATGATACCGACTTTCAATATTCAGGGAAATATGGATGAATTAATGAAATTTTTCGGATAATATGGGTATATTCAGGAATACTTATCGGACCATATGACTGAAATTAGGAGCAGTTTTCGGAAAATATGAATGAATTCAGTAGTAGTTTTACATATGCCTTTCCCTATCAACGGCTTGTCACTTGATTTTCAAGGATGTTTCTTCACAATAATCAATTATTTTATTAAAGGAATAACTCGGTAAAGGAACATGTATGCCAAGACACAGAGACAAAAAGAGAAAGACAGAGGCAGAATGAGTTAACAGGAAAAGAAAAGAGAGAAGTAAAATAAAGATGATAAATTAAAAATCCTCTTTTACACTCCATTTGATAGAAGTAAATCTTGTAAATTATAGATTTAAAAGACTTTGAAGAGATTATCCCTAATAGGACTTTCATCACCTTTGGACTTCAATGGTCCTTTGACTGGGGAACACAAGAGAGACTGACTTGTAGGACGTCCTGTTTACCGAGTCCTTCGGTGGCCAAGGTCCTTCACATGAGACAGAGATCAGAAAATCCCGTCAGGAGTTGGTTAAGGAATGAAAACATATCAAAGGATTTGAATCTCTCTCTCTCTCTCTCTCTCTCTCTCTCTCTCTCTCTCTCTCCCCTAATCATTCCAGCATGAACAAACGAGTAGCTTTTTAAGGGAAAAAGTAGCGTCAGAATTTACACTGATTTTTTTTACATAAAGCACAGCTGTTCATTCCATTCTGGTGTAAGTTATTTGCAATGCATGGTAATTCTGCAGGCACGCATGGGCTCGATGGGTGCAAAATATAACCGTGTTTGCTATACTTTTTTTTTTTTTGCACAATAAGAAAACATTCCTAATAATTTATACTCAAGAGTTTGCGTCTTCACAATAACCCAAATCTTGTATTCTGCTTTCGGAGTTTGTTATTTTCAATATGCAGATATAATTCTTATATATGAAACTTGTTAAGGTTTAAATTGGAATTGATATCACAAAAGAATGAAAAATAATAAACATCAAAGAATTAAACCTCCAAATAGTTTTGGGAGTTCTCTCACGTTGAGAAATATGGGTCAGGATTTTCAAACCAGTGTCGACGAGAGAGAAAGAAATTGGTAAGAAAAGCCAGGATATTCAGTGCAAGTACCTGAGGAGGAGGGACAGGCGTCTGCCTCATGTTGTAGAATAGTCTGACTTCCTCAAAATGAAGGCAGCGGAATAATGAAGTCTCCTAAATGACTTCAGTGGAACCATCAGCTGTGATTTGAACAACACCTGGTGAAGGTTATTGGAACATTCTCGGTCGAGTCAAAACTTTTTTTGTCTGAAGCCTATATTTTTCCCATAGCGGCGGTTATTGTGCATTTACAAGGCTGTATCTTGCAGCAAAACAAGTGTAGGCATTGAATTGACTAGTGTTAAGTGTGGCCTGTCCATTTTTGTCAGATCTTGATGCATAGAAGAGTCTGAAGGAATTGTTATGTAAACAGAGGCGAGTGGGGGTGGGAGGAAGGTCTTGTCTGAACAGGGACCCAACATTCCCTCCTTTGAAACGAATAATGGATCAGATTTCCTCTCCTGCAGTCGTAAGTTATTTTTGCAGATTATTCACTGAGAATAAAGCTTTAGACGACTAAAACACCATCAATAAAGAAAAGAATATTAATCATACTTATTTCCTTTTGTCATAAAGGTTTTTTCCATAGCATTAGATGAATGAAAACGTCAAACATATTAGAAGACTTCATTCCATATCATTTGTTTATATTTCACCCACTAATAACAGCAGTTCTAAATCGTGTTTAAGTATCCTTCAATAATTCCCCACCATTCTCTCTCCGCGCACCACCCCCGCCCTGTACCAACCCCGCCTCCATCCCACCCACGTCTCTCTGTCAGAGTGAATAACTGCTTCCTGTTTGCTTTGAATGAATTGTTTATATCTCGAGTCTCAGGTAAACTGGGCATTCTTAGACACGTCATTTTCCACATAAAGAACAGTTCAAGTTAGTTTTTGCGTTGTTGTGTTTATAGTACGTTCGTTATTAATTAAAGGTTGCAATTCCCATGTCCAATCACTGTTGTCTCTTTTGAGTGGGATTCTTATTCACTCTTTGGCCTTTCACTCGAAATTGACAAGAGGGTTGATAGGCCTTCCCTTTACTTCTTCAGCCTCAAGGAAAGGAAAACAATTATCACGGATATTCCAAGAGACTTAATCTCCCCTGAAAACATATTTATTAACTCTGTCATTTAATATACAAACTAGGCATAGTCTGTAGTAAATTCCTCATCAGATACTGAGCATGACACTTGCTTATTCAGTAGATGGTTTCGTCAATGCTCTATTCTGAGAACATTGATTTCATCGTAGCTTATTTTCCCTTTAGGAATCAATAAAAATGAACCAGTAAATGACAATCTCTTGGGACGAGAAAATGTTAGGTGTCCCCAGAGATTCGGAATAATTATCATTCTTATTATTCAGAAGATGAGACCTGTTCATATGGGACAGGCCCACCAAAGAGCCATTACTTTGAATTATCTGCATCCAAAGAATATTATGGTGTTCATTAGGAAGAAGTAAGATGAGGTAAATAGAAATACAGAAAGATGGAATTTCAGTTATCATAAAAGGAAAAATAAATTAATGAAAATAATAATAAAAAGTTATAAAAATTATTACAGTAATAAAGTATAGAATACTTCCTTTATTACAAAAGCAATAGATGAATGTATTTTCCGGACCAACTCCTTTTCTCGAGAACAAATGTTGGCCATTCAATTTGCATCATTCCAATTTCTTAGTCAGTTGTAAAGTATTAGTTGTTGTCGAATGTAAATGGGGGAAATGGGGGGAACTAAAGTGGTCCCCTGTTCTCCATTAGATAGAATCAACTGCCTTTTGTTTTCTCAAGTGAAAAATACACTTCATTTTAGAATTGACCCTGAAAGGTGGAATATATGACACTGGATGCTTCTTTCGTAAATTTAAGAACAAAATTCTCCTTAACTTTACTGAATGGTGTATAAAAAGGTTGGCTTGGTCTTTTACCATATATTGATTGGGGTTTTTATATTTAAATTAGAATATTGCTTTTGTTATGGCCATAGGTTTCAACTCTGTGGTCATGAAATGAAAGTTTATTCTCAAATCGTTTCACATGACAATCCTTTGATATATCAACAAACACTGCCTCCTGTCACATCACTTTGATGTGCAAGTTCTGTTGGCGGACATTTCCTGAACTTTGACCTGACTTTAAAAAGGTAAAGTAACTCAGACTTGTAATTTGTTCTTTCATTCCTGTGAATCTCATGATCCCAATGACACCAAAATGGAAATATCATAAGAATATAAGAACGCTTTTTGAATGATTAGTTTTGTTTAAGAGGCCTTTTTAGTAAACAGTAAGTTATTTTATTACTAGTCATATAAAGGGGATAAGTACTGAGGACTAAGCAGAAAACTGCAACAGTTTCCCAGAATCACTCAATCTGTTTTTTTTCATTGACGTTTTATTCATTCTCGACAACATTTTTATTTAACGTAATTAAAACAGTTTTGCTTATTTTAACTTGAAGTTTTTATTCTTCATGACAACATTTTTTATTCCCTTTTTCCTCTTTTTGTTTCGTAAAACTTTTTTTAAGTAAAGCGTGTATATTTGTAGGGCTTAATACACTCTTGATTTTTAATCAGACTATATTTCTTGTCTCCTGTTTTTACAAAACGAACGACGATTTCCTGTTTTGAATTATGTCAAGATTTCATTCCCTAAATATCTCTGCAGGCCTTCATGCTTCCCATTACTTTCGTTTCACTATACAGGCACTTCCCCTGTTTTTACAACTTTGACTTCAGCTACAAAAAGCGAAGGTCTGTCATCCTCTTCTAACCAAAACATTCCTTTGTCTTTCCGAAACAAAGTGATTTTTAGGTTTAGACAAAGAATAAATTTGAATCTCTTGGGCGTGAAATATAGTTTTCGCATCATTCGGTGAAATGGGCCTATTATGATTAGCAAAGTATATAGAATAAGGGAGAGAGGTACAGTCGCTTTTGTCGCGGGGGTAGTTGTGGGGTATTTCAGTGATAGGCCTGGAGGAGAGGGTGAGAGCGGTCAAGGCAAGTACTACCTTGTTGGGAACAACTTATGCTGGGGTCACACATTCACGTATCACGACGGGATGCCCACGTATGTGGATCTTGGGCATCATCGCGGTGAAATGACCTTGAAAAGCTGGTAAACAGGTACACGGCGTACCGGAACGTAAAGCCAGCGACGTAAATTGCGCCGCAAATGTACGCGCAAAGAAAGCAAGGTCGACGTCTACCTGGAACTTACGCCGATCAACTTCACGTCAAGACCACGCCCACCGTTGTGGGGCTGTGCTGTTGCCAGGGGTATGAGCACATTACTACAGTTTTAATTTTTTTTTATTTTTATTTTATTCTGTTTGAATCCGCGAAAGACTTCTACAACACAGCTGAATATTACAGTTGAAAATTATATGCACACAAAATCGAGATTTATTATCATTGAGAGAGAGAGAGAGAGATTTACCAAGATATATACTTTCTAATTGTACAACAAAAACATTTCAGTAGACGCAATTAGAATAATGGTTGTAAATGAGCACATCACTGATTATATATTAACCACATTTCTGAATGATATTTATAGCAATAACCAAGTAACCAGTCGACAAGGAATACAATACGTAGTTTTAGGAATTATGATTTATGAACGCTTTGGGAGCTCTTATATAAGATTAGCACTATAATAGTCTTGCTTCGATTTTAAACCATTTCACATACATTAACTTAGGACTTATAAAAAACTGTTGACTTATGGGCGATTTGATATTTAAGCAGATATAGAATAACATCTAATAACTTATCAAACATTCTTAAAAATAAATAGGAATTCTACCTATTCAAGATAATATTTTTTTTAGATGTATATAGGAATTCCTCTTAGATATTTACATTATTTGTTACACCATTATTGTAAGACTGCTATTCAGAAGAAATAAATATCTTCGACACTTCCATAATCTGAGAATACCGTGTTACCGGGAAAGTGTTCGTGTGTGTGTGTGTGTGTGTGTGTGTGTTTGTGTGTGTGTGTGTGTGAAAGTTATTCAATTGCAGATTATACTATACGTTTGCTGTCTACAAGTGAAGTCTTTTGTTATTTTTGGCCTAAGCAGTAAAGGTTATTTCAAAAAGGACTACTAGACATCCTCCACAATTGTCTTCGTCAGAAATTTCCCCCCCCAGTATTTTTATATTCGTTATCCATTTCCCACTCGCACCTTTTATTGAAACCTTCTTCTCCATATTCTGAATCGTGATCAGCCACCTGAAACACAGAGAAACCGCCCCTGGGCATGAAGCCATTAGTCCTGCTCCCACACAAATGGTTCGCACTGCATGGGTCCATATAAGTACTCGTCCAACCCGGGATTATTCATAGCCTAATGGAAACCTTACCCAATAAACACCAGGCCCCAACTCCTCTACTGTTCCTGCGTTGCTAATCATAAATAATTTCTTACTGGAGCAGGTGCGACAGACGACGTATATGGCGGTAGATTGCCGGAATCCTAGTTGACGAAAAATGACCCACGGTTGTTGATTTCTGGTTGAGATTTGTGTACCGGAACGCTGGAATACTACCTTCGGGAATAGAGCCTGGGATTACCCTTGTATCCTCTGACAGATTCCAATTACATTGTTTGCATTGATGATAGCGGTCAAAAGTCAGGAGAAAGTGGAAATCGTATTAGGAGCCAGTGCTAAAGGATTATTCCAAAATCCGCCATTGTCAATGAAAGAAATAACTGAGACCGTCAGGTCTTGGGATAATCCTGAGGCCATATTTCAAGTTGATTTTCCAACAGATGACCCGAGGGCGCCGACCTGACCTTTTATACCACGCTACAGCGTTGCCATGTCGTATAGGGTTGTAAATGTGTGAATCGGTTTCGCGTAGGCTGCAGCACAATTAGGAGGCCCACGTGCTTCGCGCGGAAAGAAAACAACGACGGCGAACAATGCAGGTGACCCTAGCGCGTACCCCGCAGCAGTCACCGTGGGTCCACGTGCAATGCCTGGAGCTACGTCAGATGACATTTGGCGTGACCACCCACGACTTGTTTGAACATTTCAAAACTGGAGTGGGCTACGGCGCCCTAGTGGGCGGAGCTTAGCACCCGGACGACACGTCGCCGTACGTTTACGATTTTACGTGTGTTTTACGTTACATTTACGGTTTACTGACATGAGCTGTTGCCAACTACCAATTTCCGCTCATGCGTGGCCGTGCGTGCGTTGATACGTGAATGTGTGACCTTAGCATAAGAGCCAGCATTCATCTAATTATAAAAGTATCCTTTATTACTGTCTCAAGTTGACAAATATGCAAAGTGGTGAAAAAAGTGGCTTCTAATATTATGATTCGTCATATTTCGTCTCGGTAGTTGGAATATTATTTCTGTGGATAACGCTAGGAAGGCTGGACATCTGCTTTCAGCTATAGAAACGGAAAAGGCCTTTCATTCCTATCTCTTATTCAAACAGTATTACCTAAACAAAGAACCTCTGTTTAAGAGGCAAACAGAAAAGCAAGTTGACTCAATCTTATTAAGCTTTTTTTATAACCTTCTCTCTCCTCTCTCTCTCTCTCTCTCTCCGTCTCTCTCTCTCTCTGCCTTTTGTCCCAAAAGCAATGAGACATTTATGTTAATTAGACTGGACACAAAGGAAACTTTGGATAAGAAGTTAAAGTTAGGACACGTGGCTAGCTCATTAAGTGTTTATTGTGGTTTAGAAGAGTTCCACAAACATTCATTAGAATTTTGTAGATGTAAGTTGTCTGTATTCAAAGGATATTTAATAAGAGGGAAAATATGTATTGATTTTGGGATATTCGTATACCCAGTTATTGAATATATAAAATGGCCTCGTTTTGACATAACAAGTATACTGGACGATAAATGTCAAAAACTAAATTGACACATTTGTAGAAGGTTGATCATACTGACATATGCTAGACAGGAATCAATAAGCGAACTAAATGTAATTGTTTTTAACTGAACTTCTGTAACTTCTGTTATGGTTAAAAGATCAAATTAAAATTTCTTGATATGAAAGAATAAACATGACTAAGACTTTAAACTTCCTTGTTATTCAAATGTGAATATGATGAATTTAAGTACACTATCTTATATCTATCACCATCAATATAATGCTCATTAGTTAAGGGAGGACCATTAGATTGTCCTCGGCAAAACATAATATCTAAACAAACTAACTGGAAATTATTTTAATGCCTTCTTATATCAGAAAACTTATGCATAAACATTGTAAGTAAAAACTTTCTTTTTTCATTTATTTCTTAGTTGAAACAGAATTATGATAAACTAGATTTTTCTGGGTTGTGAGGAGAACCTCTTAAAACCCTCCGTGAAAAGTCGATGACAGCAACTCTTATCTTAAAAGGGTCCTAAAAGCTTTTTAAGTAAAGGTATGAAAGGATAAAAGGAATCAGTTTGCATACACTTTGATATTTACACTACAGGTAAATACATCTTTTGTGTGTAAAGTCTCGCTTTCATTCAAGGGTCTTGTGCGTGCACACATAACCATATATCTATCTATCTATTTATCTACCTATGTATCTATACACACAAACACACACACACACTCGGATTAACTCGAGAGTAAATGAGAGCAAACTTAAATCAGGCTTTTTCCAGCTGTGATATCTCATTTCTGTTCCGAATTCTGACATGTCAATCATTCTAAACGACACTTCACACCATTAACGTCAAATTTTCTTTTTCCTGATGTTATTCTCTTATCGCATGATTAATCAAACTCGTGTTGGTCAGCGATTTGAAATATCAATTTGACCAGAGATTGAAATACATCAGATTCTGATACACAGAGATGGTTGGAAAAAAAAAAAAATTATTGTCGTTTCTCTCGTCATAAAGATTCTTAACGGCCAATAAACCTCAATTCACACAAGTGAATTTGTTCATTTTTCTTTGAAATCCCGATTTGAATCGAACCATCATTAATATCAGGAAGCCCCCTTCATCAATCAATCCTTGGAAGGCACACGCTTATTGGGGAGCCCCAATTTTTATTGAGTGATGTTGGCCACCGTATCGAGTTTTGTTGGTTTCCCCTCAGCATTTTCATGATATCATTGTCTGCGGAGCTGAACGTGTTTCTAGTTTATTTTCAGATTGTGGATATGTAGTTTCAGAGCAAGATCTCTCTTTTTAACGTGCACGCGCGCACACACACACGTATACATGTATGTAATGTATGTATGTGTATAGAGTTTGTATGTAAACTATATATGTGTGTTACAGTTTTCTGTTAAACACCATCAACTCATTAGTTATGATCCACAGCAGCTGGTGGAAGTAACTTTCAAATGATGATATAAAACCTTATAACAAATATTACTTTTCAAAAAGAGTTACGTAATTGTATAGTAGAAACAAGACGAATTACAGATACCTAACCAAACAGAAGTCAGGAAGACATTGATTAAGAGGTTACGTAAGTTTACGTCGCACGAAAAAACCCCTAATGGGCCCTTCTCTGGGCTGAGGGGAATTTGTAGATGTTGACTGGACTAGAGAGGGGGAATAATTAGTGGGTCCCTCTCCTGAAATTAGCTGTGTGAAGAGTAATACCCTTTAGTCTTCGTAGAGATCGATACCATATGGTTATGGAGGCAGTAATGAGACCTGTTTCCTCACTTTGGTTTCCTCAGGGGAGAATTTCCTCACAAAGCGTATATCAATTACCCGGAGCTGTCTATAAATACGATTCTGTTTTGAATGAAACTTAAAATTGTTTAGCAATAAATTTTCCTTATAATGAGAATGTTCATGTAACCTAAGTTAATTATTATTTTTTTATAATTTCTATCATTTCTAGATATTCAATTTACACTAGAGGCAGACACTGTAGTTTTCTTGATTAAAAACTAAAGAAAGAGGTCCTTTGCGTTGAGGCAGAATGTTTGCTTCCTTCAGAAAGTTTATTGTGGGGAAATACTGCTTCCACTCAACATAAACGATTCATAAAAAGGAATTATCAGCCTTATTTGACAATACTCTTGGTCTCTTCTCTTTCACCTCCCTCCCACAACTCTCTCTCTCTTATCAGTCAAGAGAGAGAGAGATGAGATATATTTTCTGAACATCAATGTTGTGATATTTACGAAAGAAAACACAACAACAAGAAACATAAAAAAATACATCTTTGCTTCACGTTCCTGTTTGTATACAAATCTTTTCCGTCGTCGTTTCTGCCAGCATATCAATACACATACAGAGAGAGAGATAGATAGAGAGAGAGAGAGAGAGAGAGAGAGAGAGAGAGAGAGAGAGAGTCCCAATCGCCTTCATTCCCAGGTCTTTCACCCTCTTTAGAATTCCTTTGACTATTCGTTCTCCATTACCGACTGCATCTGGCCATATCCATTCAAGGCTGCTGTAACACACGCTTTGCGTGTGTTACAGATACACGCACACATAAACACAAGTATTTGCTGCTTGCATACGCTTCGTTGACCTCGGATGCTCTCCTCAGAGGGAACAGATTCTTCCTTACAGCTTCCATTGATGCTGAACGGCGCTTCGTGACCTTTCTGTGTCTGGTTTGTTTACATCTAGCGGCAGATGAGGTTGGTATTTTGTTGTCTTCGTTGCTTGATCTATATATTTCGTTCCTTTTACTGTACCTCCGTTCATTATCTTTCTTTCCATCTTACTTTCCTCAAACGTCTCCTAATAGTTTGTTTCATTGAGTCAACTACAAAAGGTTCTTCCTCCTGTTACAACCTATCAATAAACCACTTCACTGTCTATCTCCCTTTCAGCTCTGAATGGCCTCATAGGTCCCAGAGCTAGGTCTTTGGTCTAAATTCTCTATTCTGTTCTATTCAGCTGGATTAATCTGGAGTCTCAGAGGTCTTCTGTATTGCCAAAAAACTCCTTAACCTGCCTCTTTTCATGGGGCGTGTCTGTCATCCCTGAAGTAGGTGTTATCTAATGAAGAAAGGTTCTTTCTGACCTTCTCAGTCCTCCACCATAATTAAAAAAGGACGAAAAAAAAAAAAATATCAATTTCATGATACTGATGAATCAGGGCTCAAATAGTCCCAAAATTCTTTCCCTGAGGAAATATCGGACGACTCTTCAATTCTGGAAGTGTTGCTTCCTTTGGGTCTGAGATAAACAGGCTTAATGAGACGCCAAGTCCTTCCTTTCCTTTCCCCTCCTCTACCTGAAGGAGAAAGCGCCACTTTCCCCTCGTCTGAAAAGACTACACTGTCTGGGGCCTCTTTCCCTTATGAGGCTTTTTGTGGAGAGTATCTCTTACCTGTATTTTTTTCTCTCTCTCAACAGACTCTTCATAATCCTTCAAAACAAAAAGACTGCCACGTTCTCTCTCTCTCTCTCTCTCTCTCTCTCTCTCTCTCTCTCTCGTTAGAACATTACTCTTAGTTCCAATGTCTGACAATGTTGACCAAATAACACTATGAGTATAACACCGTACTTTCATCTCTAAGGCAGTGGTAGTGTTGTGCCCTTTTACTAAGCAGCATCCATGTTTTGTTTTAATAGCAATGTTTTCATCTACCCCGCCTAATTTAGAGAGGACACAATACCAAGTCCAGTGTTGTTTTGAGAATAATCTCGGTCTAAAGGATTTCTCTTGAGTTTTTGTATGCAAATGCATACTTCACATCAAATACTTTAATAATAGAAAAATAATCCCCAAATCACAGCAACACAGGTAATATAGCCGACTAAATCTGATGGTGGTCTGTATTATCCTGGTGACTTTTGTAAACTCTTAAGAAATTACATAGTAGTATATTGAAATTAAGCTGTTGACTACAATTTTTTGTATAGAGAGAGGCAAGCGTTTTTCCTCTCACAAAAGGATCTGCACATAATGGTCACACGAAAATGAGGGAAGAGAGATTGCCTGAGTAGAGGGACCGAGTGTTTTGTTGTTCTAATGCTTTCTTCTGAGTAGCCTTGCTACTGGAGGAGGGCGGAATTTGCTTAATCAAGTTTCTAGCAACTAGATATTGGGGCCCGGTACCCGGGCGGTGAGGCCGGTGCCACGGCCCCAGACAATGTGGACTGTACTCTAAGTAACAGTTATCTAACACCGGTATTTTTTTGCCGAACTAACGCTCGAACTTTTTATTTCCTTTTTCTTATGATTTCCTATGTTGTTGTAGCTGCCATACTTGACAGGACGTAAGAATTCGCAATTCAATGTTTACCGTAAAAAACTACCAAACCGAGGCGGTAGTTTTCCCGGATATTAGTTTCACAAACCGTATCTTATCTTACCATATTCAGCAACGATTTGAAAATGGATTCTTGGTCTTGTTAGTTAGGTAGTCACTGGGTAGTAGGGAAAGACATTCTCTTCTTCACCCCATCTTTAACCCCTAATGCTATAATTTGGTCCCGTCAGCTGTTTTGGTCCATCTCTCTCCGTAACTTGGAGACCTGGTACTCTTGGCAGGTATCAGAGGAGGCCTGAGGAGTGAGGAGAATTCCCTCTCTGGTGAGAAGCAGAAAACAAAAGGAACAGAAACTTCTCTGGCAGGAGAAAAGTTTTTGCCATTGATTCAGTTCTGTCAAGAGGGACACACACACACTCCATATCTCCTCCAGACACCAAAATCTAAAGGGAAATATGTCACACAAGGTTCCCCACAAGGACATTTTTATCATATCTGAGAAAACCATAACAGGAACTAATGCTCGGTTGAATTAGTCATCCAATGGGAAGGCATCAACCTAATGACGTAACAAAGGCAGTGTCTTTGCTTATCATCCTCTCTGTTGTTTTGTATTCTTCATAATCATTCTTCATACTTCCAGTTTTCATATTTAAGATACACGCAAGTTTATATACATGGATATTATATAATATCATGGCATCCGTGAAAGGAATAATATTTTAGTTCTCCCCGATTTTATCTATTTATTCATGCGTTTTTTTTTATTTCAGTCATATGCCCATTTATTGTTCATTTATAAAGTTAGACCCTTACAATAATAATTCTCTCTCTCTCTTCTCTCTCTCTCCTCTCTCTCTCTCTCTCTCTCCTCTTCTCTCTCTCTCCAGTATCATGAGCCACCAGATATTACACTTCCTTTAGATGAGTCTCACTTCAGGTGGAGGCTCCTCCTTTCATGCTGAATATGGAATTGAATGATTGGAGGTCGATTTTTTCCTTATAATATATTATTGTTCTCAACCGAATCTTTGTTCATTTTGAATAATTGTTTTATATGTCAGTATTTTGTCTGCTTAAAGGCAGGTGAGTGGCGCAGTGTTTGCGAGGGGTTTGATGCCATGGTAATAATAATAAATAATAATAATAATAATAATAATATAACTAATAATAATAATAATAATAATAATAATAATGTATAAGCAGGAAGCAGACCTTTCCTCGGATAAATGTCTCATAAAACAAATGGCGGAGTTAACTGAATTTATGTTATAAAGAATTTTCTCTATTTTTCCGATAATTCGTCTTTCATTATCTGCGAGGCTGTTAAGTAATTGGACTCTATTCAAGAAGCTTCCAAAGAATATTCTTTAGCTTTTATAATAAGACTTAATAATATTTAAAGTAATACTCAAGGTAACAAGCTTCCAAACACATCGACCTCCCAGGTAAAACGACACTAAAAGTCTTTGAACTTTGTCTGATATATTTCCTTCTGAATCTGCTTGCTAAAGATTCAAGAGATCGAGAAGGAACGAGATGCTGGTCTGGGATCTTTGAGATGACGACATATCAGGTCCAGATAAAATTTGAAGGTCAGCCTGCGCCAATATGCAAACAATATGGACGATGCTCAAAAAAAATTGTTCAGCGATGATTGTCAATGTTTGACACTAATTATGGATTGAGATTCTGATGAGTAACTCTTTGCGTGGAAGTGTCAAGATTTTGTATGAAAGGAAAAAAATCAGTAAGTAAAAAGGTTAATATAATATACAAGCGAATGAACAAATGAGATAAACGAATAAGTAATTTATTATTTAGATGAATAACTGAAGCAAACAAGCAAAGAGGAGTGAAGTAAGCAAGGAAACAAGGCAAACAAACAATGATAGCAAGGAAGCAATGCATCAAAGCAAACAAGCAATTGAGCAAGCAAAAAAGCAAAGCAAACCAAGGAAACAAGCAATCAAAGAAAGCACGAAAGCAACCTTAGCAATCAAAGTAAGCAAGTTATCAAAGCAAGCTAGCAAGAAAGAAAAACAAGTAAATCTATTAAGCACTCAAAGTAAGCAAGCAAGAACGCAAATCTATTTTGCAAGGAAAGTAAGAATGCAAGCAAGCAATGAAAGCAAGTAAGCAAGCAAAGAGCGTAAAGCACACAAAGTTAGCACGCAAAGAGCATAAAGCAAACAAAGCAAGCAAGCAAGAGGAGTAACAAAGTAAGCAAGGAAGTAAACAAAGAAAACAAAAGAAACAAGAAAGCAAGCCAGCAAAACTAGCAAGCAAGCAAAGCAAAGCAAGCTAACAAGCAAGCAAGCAAACAAACCGACAATCAGAACAAAACAAAGCAAGCAAATCCATCAAGCAAAACAAGCAAGCACTGCAAGTGAGCAAAGCAAGCAAACAAGCAATGAAACAAAGCAAAAAAGCAAACGGGCAAGCAAAGCAAGGATACAAACGAAACAAAACAAGCAAGCAAGCAAGTAAAGCGTCGAAACTTAGTGGTATCGGCGAGGATCTCGTCGATTTTTTGTTTATATTCGGTAGTCTTGATAAGTACTAGGGCTGCGGATGGAGATAGAATACCTTACGGAGACGATACTGAAACAAGAAAGCCTTGGGAATGTACACACCACTGACGCCCTTCAACCTCTCCTCTTAGCAGAAGCCCTTACAGACCGAGGAGCTTATAAAAGTGACATCGTCGATCGCCGTCTGAGGGATGCTGCTAAAAGCTTGAGAGAAAACGAAGACATCACCGTCAGGAGAGCCGACAAGACCGCAGCCCTAGTACTTATCAAGACTACCGAATATAGACAAAAAATCGACGAGATCCTCGCCGATACCACTAAGTTTCGACGCATTACTAAGAACCCCGTAGACGACATTAAACGCAAAGCCAATAGAATCATAGAAACTGTCAATGCAGCCACTAACGCCTTACACCTATCTAGTATTTCTGGAGATTACAACCTCGGGTACATCTACGGTAATGTAAAAACTCACAAACATGGAAACCCTTTAAGACCAATCATTAGCCAAATACCAGCACCCACATACCACCTTGCTAAACAACTAAATACTATTCTCACCCCCTACATCCCCAGCACACATAGTTTGAAGTCGTCTGCGGAGTTTTTGCAAGCCTTAAGATCCGCGCCCCCTGGAGGCAGTATTGCATCGATGGATGTTGAGTCGCTGTTTACTAACGTTCCTGTAGATGAAACCATCGAAATGATCCTTGAACGTGTCTACAGAGACTCATCCACCGACCCGCTGAATATCCCCGAACACGCCCTTCGCTCTCTGCTGGATATATGCACCAAGAAGGCTCCCTTCATTAACCACCATGGCCATATGTACTTACAAATCGATGGTGTAGCGATGGGATCCCCCCTCGGGGTCTTGTTTGCGAACTTTTATATGGGCATAGTGGAGGAGCGTGTCTTTAGGAGCATTAGGAAGTCATCTATATACGTAAGATATATAGATGACACCTTCATCCAAGCAGGAACGATGGAGGAGATCGAGGAAATACGTCAAGCCTTCCATACCCATAGCCGTTTACGATTTACCATCGAATATAGCCGTGATGGCCGTCTTCCCTTCCTGGACGTCCTGGTTGAACAGAAGGAGGGTGCGTTCGCTACAAGGGTCTACACGAAGCCCACGAACCTGGGAATGTGTCTGAACGGCGAGCGTGAATGCCCTGAACGCTAAAAGGACACCACCATCAGCGCCTACGTCAGGAGAGCTCTTTCCCATTGTTCAACATGGGCAGACAGCCATAAGGAGATGGAACGTGCAGCCCAGGTCCTAGTAAACAACGGACACACCAACCGCAGCATCCAGAACATCTTCAGGAAGAGCATGGAGAAATGGTACCTACAGGAACCCCGCCCAGACCCCCAGCAGAAAATTACTTTTTCTGTAAGGGTACCTTCCATCGGCGATATAAAGAAGACGAGCGAGCCCTACGGGAAATAATCAAGAATCACGTTTCCCCGACCGACAACAAGAAGCAGATCAACTTGATCATATTTTATAAAAGTAAAAAAACATGCAGCCTTATTATGAAGAATAACCCCGCACCGTCGCAGGATCCCTTGAAGAGGACGAACGTCATCTACGATACACGGGCCCAATCCGAGGATGCCTCGGAACTTACAACGGGATGACGTCAATGCGCCTCTCCAAGAGGATCTCCTGTCACGCGCAGGAAGGAACAATATTTAATCATGCAAGGGCTGCACATAGTAAAAGAATCCGCCGCAGCGACATCGTCGGTAACTTCGAGGTTATCGACCAAGCACCCGATCTACGTCGTTTACGAATCTTAGAAGCGCTGCACATCGGGAGGGAGAAGCCCAGTGTGAACGTCACACAGGAGACCTTCCTCCTCCCCACCGCCGTCAGGAGAGCAGTAGACAACGCCCCACAACGACCATCGCACCAGAGGGATCCTGAGGATGATAGAAGCGTTAGCTCTCATCCTGAGGACGTCCCTAGTAACCCTGAGGGTGATCGAAGCTCAAGCTCTCGTCCTGAGGACGACCTGGTAGCACGCCCTTCGAGGGGGCCTCCACCATCACCAATAAGGATGAGGCTCCGCCCACGAAGAGGACAGCCAACCAGCAACGGGCCCCCTGATGACATCGCCCTTGACGTCACAGGTATTGTGCCCAATGAAAAGTGAGGTACCTATTTCTTCAAACCACCCGAATGCAATAAATAGCGTGAACACATCCAACACAAACAGAGGAGTTCATAGCTAAGAAAAATAACCAAACTCAGACCTACAAACCAGAACTCAGAACCGTGAACGTTAGCGACTACATCCTCGTAGGACAATACCAAACCAGAAAGTTCCTGCTGACCTACGAGGAGTCTATTTCATTTTTACATAGAGCCATCTACAATAACGACAACAGCAATGATCATCAACTGTTCTCTGAGCTCGTCCACGAACTGTTGGACCTAGAGATCAGTCTTCCAGAGATCTCCTCACAGAAGAACATAGATTCAAAACTCAGGAATAAATACCACCGTTTCACGAGAGTGCTGTTTGTAGCATTAACTGCTTTTTCTAATACTTAACAATCCTCCTTTCCCCTCCGTTTTTCGGCCGCCTCACGTCTAACGACCGAATATTTCAACTGTCACTCTAACTACCGCTTAAGCTGTCGCTTACTTTTGTTATCCTTTTTCTAAAACTGATAATATTTCGTTTTTCTCTCGTCGATTCTCTATTGCCAACGATCGGCGCTTTTTTTTTCTATTATCGTAAAGTGAAATATGGTACTTGAACTCTATAGAGTTGTGTGCTTTTTTTTTTCCGTTTTTCTACGACGATAAATTTTTCGATTTCCTTACTGGCCATCTCTGACTCGCCAGGACTTGCTACTATCAATCTTTATCTTCTACTAATGGGTACCTTAGGGTTTAAAGGGGTTTGTAACCTCGCCTATTCACCCTTCCTTTCACCTCTCTCTCTCTCTCTCTCCCTCTATCTGGAAATATGCAGGGAGACGCAATGGAAAAATTGCATATACAACAGGAACGTGAAACAGGATTATTTTGTTTTTCTTGTTTCTGGTCGGTGTGCTTTCTTTTGTAAATATCATAACATTGATATTCAGACACTGCGTCTTATCTCTCTCTCGCTGACATATTTTTCTTGTATGTTGGTATGCTTTCTTTCTTAACTATTAAATATCATATCACGGATATTCAGAAACTACCTTTTCTCTCTCTCTTGACTGATGAGAGAGAGAGTAGAGGGAGGGAGAGAAAAAGAAGAGATTACGAGTATTGTGAAATAAGCCTGATAATTCCTTTTTATGAATCGTTTATATTAAGTGAAAGCAGTATTCTCCCGGAATAAGCTTCGTTAAGAAAGCAAACATTCTGCCTTAAAAGCAAAGGACCTCTTTAGTTTAATCAAGAGAGCTACAGTGTCTACCTGGAATGTAAATTGAATGTCTAGAAATGGTAGAAATTATAAAAAAAAATAATAATAATTCCCTTGGGCTACAGGAACATTCTCGTTGCTTAAGGAAAGTTTATTTGCTAAGCAATTCTAAAAGTTCCATTCAAAACCAGACATCGTATTTATAGACCGCTCGGGTAATCGATATACGCAGTGAGGAAATCCTCCCCTGAGGAAACCAAAGTGAGGAAAGAGGTCTCATTACTGCCCACATCACAATCCGGAAATAAGTTAGAACAGTTCAGCCTTCCACAGACTATGATGTCATGAAATCTGAGGCAACCTACAACTCAATTCGTCCAGTTGCAATTGTGCAACTCAATAAAAATCGGGGCTCCCCAATAAGTCCTGGGCCTTCCAGGAATGATTGGTTGAAAGGCTTCCTGAGATTAATAGATAATGGTTCTATTCAAATCACGTGAATTGAGGTTTATTGTTTGTTAAGATTCTCCATGACGAGAGGAGAGAGACATCACTAACAGTCGTTTTCTGCAGCCACCTCTGTCTATCAGAACCTGATGTATTTCAATCTTTGTTATTTCAAATCCCTGACGAACACGAGTTTGATTAATCATGCGATGAGAGTATAACATTAGGAAAGAGAAATTTGATGTTAATTGGGTGAAGAGTCCTTTAGAATGGTTGACATGTCAGAATTCGGAACAGAAATGAGGTATAACAGCTGGAAAAAGCCTGATTTCAGTTTGCTCTGATTTACTCTCGAGTTCATCTGAATTTTAGTTATATCACAAGTTCAGTTGGTGCAGTTATTTCCCCTTCATGATTTTAAAAAAACTTTTATAAATACAACAACACGACCTCTATGGAAGAATGAAATAAATACACAGCTGACTTGGAAAAAATATTACTTTTGCCAGTAGAAAACCATCACTGAAAAGTAATTGTTTTACGTGAGGGATTTTGATTTAAATTGATATACAGAGAACTTATAGTATGAAATTATTATATCAACTTGAAAAAAGAATTATATAAATGCAGAACTAGAACAGAGATGAAGTAATCATAAAGGTTGATCTTCTCAGAAACGATGCTGTTAAATGATGACTACCAGAATTTCCTTGATGTTATATCATTCTTTTTGAAATGATGAACGGAATACAGTACAGAATTTAGGCCAAAGGGCAAGCTCTGGGACCTATGAGGTCATTCAGCGCTGAAACGGAAACTGACAGTCAGAAGGTTCGAAAGGTATAACAGGAGGAAAACCTTTTGCAGTTGCACTATGAATCAATAGTTAGGAAAGAGAGATGGAAGAAAGATAATATGAACGGAGGTACAGTAAAAGGAATAAAAGGGGTTGCAATTAAGAGCCAAAGAGACGCTGCAGAAAACCTTAAGTAAGCCTACAGTGTATGGCATGAGGTGCACTAACGGCATTACTTTCCTAAGGAGCTTGCAAACATTATTCCCCCTGTGACAGGAATACTCCTTCAGAAGGGAATGAATCAGTTGTCAATTTTTCCAAAAAGCAAAATTATATTATTACTTTTTTTTTTTTGTTTTTTTTTTTGCTCTATCACAGCCCTCCAGTTCGACTGGGTGGTATTTATAGTGTGGGGTTCCGGGTTGCATCCTGCCTCCTTAGGAGTCCATCACTTTTCTTACTATGTGCGCCGTTTCTAGGATCACTCTCTTCTGCATGAGTCCTGGAGCTACTTCAGCCTCTAGTGTTTCTAGATTCCTTTTCAGGGATCTAGGGATCGTGCCTAGTGCTCCTATGATTATAGGTACGATTTCCACTGGCATATCCCATACCCTTCTTATTTCTATTTTCAGATGTTGATACTTATCCATTTTTTCCCTCTCTTTCTCTTCAACTCTGGTGTCCCATGGTATTGCGACATCAATGAGTGATACTTTCTTCTTGACTTTGTCAATCAACGTCACGTCTGGTCTATTTGCACGTATCACCCTATCCGTTCTGATACCATAGTCACAGCGGATCTTTGCCTGATCGTTTTCTATCACTCCCTCAGGTTGGTGCTCGTACCATTTATTACTGCAAGGTAGCTGATGTTTCTTACACAGGCTCCAGTGGAGGGCTTTTGCCACTGAATCATGCCTCTTTTTGTACTGGTTCTGTGCAAGTGCCGGGCATTCGCTTGCTATGTGGTTTATGGTTTCATTTTTTGTATTGCACTTCCTACATATGGGAGAGATGTTATTTCCGTCTATCGTTCTTTGAACATATCTGGTTCTTAGGGCCTGATCTTGTGCCGCTGTTATCATTCCTTCAGTTTCCTTCTTGAGCTCTCCCCTCTGTAGTCATTGCCATGTGTCATCGCTGGCTAGCTCTTTAGTCTGTCTCATGTATTGTCCGTGCATTGGTTTGTTGTGCCAGTCCTCTGTTCTGTCTGTCATTCTCCTGTCTCTGTATATTTCTGGGTCTTCGTCTACTTTTATTAGTCCTACTTCCCATGCACTCTTTAGCCACTTGTCTTCACTGGTTTTCAGATATTGCCCCAGTGCTCTGTTTTCGATGTTGACGCAGTCCTCTATACTTAGTAGTCCTCTTCCTCCTTCCTTTCGTGTTATGTCTAGTCTGTCCGTATTTGCTCTTGGGTGTAGTGCTTTGTTTATTGTCATAGGTTTCCTGGTTTTCTGATCTATGCTGCGGATTTCTGCCTTCGTCCATTCCACTATTCCTGCGCTGTATCTGATTACTGGCACTGCCCATGTGTTTATGGCTTTTATCATATTTCCGGCGTTGAGTTTTGACTTGATTATCGCCTTGAGTCTCTGCATATATTCTGTTATCGGGTCCTTCATCTCTTGGTGTTTTATATCCCCTCCTTCCATTATTCCCAGGTATTTGTATAACCAGTCTCATCTATGTGTTATCCCTTCAGTTCTTGTTACTTTGCCTTTTTGCATGTTGACTAAGACGCATTTTTCTATTCCAAACTCCATCCTGATGTCCCCAGATACAATCCTTACAGTCTGGTTTAGGGTATCTATTTCCTTGATGCTCTTATTATTATTATTATTATTATTATTATTATTGTATTATTATTATTATTATTGCTGATAAATTCACAATCTCGTGAAGAACAATCTGCGTCATAAAAATCCACAATTACATATTTTACATAAAATATATATTACATAATATTAATAGTAATAATAATAAAATATTATTATTATTATTATTATTATTATTATTATTATTATTATTATTATTATTGCTGATCAATTCACAATCTCGTGAAGAAAAATCTGTGTGATAAAATCCACAATTACATATTTTGACAAAGCATATATTTTACAAAAAATTTTACTTATTATTATTATTATTATTATTATTATTATTATTATTATTATTATTACTATATATATTATTATTATTATTATTATTATTATTATTATTATTATTATTATTATTATCGAATTACACTTATTTTAAGTTTTTTGTTTTTATTTGTTTCATGGACTAGAATTTGTTTTGGAAGGAGCCTTTCTATTCAGTATTCGTTGGAAAATATTTGAATTTTCATTACTTCTAAATGTCAATTTATATTCTCTAGACATTTACTTAAAATGATCCATAAGATTATCACAAACACACACACACACACACACCCTATCTATCTTTCTATCTATCTATCGATCTATCTATCTATCTATTTGATCATCTATCTTTTGATCTACCTATCTATCTATTGATCTATATCTATCTATCTATCTATCTATCTATCTATCTATCTATCTATCTATATATATATATATATATATATATATATATATATATATATATCCTATATAAAATCGGTGAAGAAAGTCCAGTTAACTAATGACACACATCAGTCTTTAAATAGTAAATACAAATGAAAATTCCATTTACTTATTCGAGCGTCCCATCAGGCTTCCTCTGTAAATGAATTAAATATGGATGAGTTCCATTGCACTTCGTTAATTAGTATGCACCAAAGGGGCTTTTATTTACCCCTTTACTCATTTATTATTTATCTCTATATATTTTACTTGTTTGAATACAGGGAAGTGTCTTATATAAACAGACTGAATATATCTATCCTTCATTCCTACCAGAATTCTATCTTTACGTCTTTTCATATATGAATGTAAAATCCATAACTAAAAAGTGATCTATTTGAAATAAAAAGGACTGTGCAATAGCTTATTCCTTTCGTTAGTAGCATTAGGTATTGTGTGCGCAATGCTGAAACAATCTCACTCAGTTCTTTAGTGGAGTGTGTATGTGTGTGAGAGAGAGAGAGAGAGAGAGAGAGAGAGAGAGAGAGAGAGAGTGTGTGTGTGTGTGTGTGTGAGTGTGTGTGTGTGTGTTTGTGTGTAATCTTGCATTAGTCTGTTTCCACAAATATATCAGAAATGGATTCAGAATCCATTAAGACCAAAGTGAAAGCCCTGTTTAATACCAGGCTGGAGAAAAAGCATGAAATTCATTCAGAAGTTCTGAGAGGTGTCAGTATTTTTTTGTAAAGAGAAACTACTCTGCAGGACACACACACAGAGAGAGAGAGAGAGAGAGAGAGAGAGAGAGAAGTAGAGAGAGATTGAAGCGAGAGAGAGAGAGAGAGAGAGAGAGAAGGGAAATAAATACGGAGTAACGCACAATAAGAAACAATTAAAAAATGGCAATTTACCTTTACGTTTGAGAATTAGAGAAATCTCTTTTGTTTCTCTGTATCAGAACAGAGATTCAAAGCACAATTCTTAGCCTTTGTTCTCTGTGGTTTATTTTCTGTCCCTTTTCCTTCCTTTGCAGCGATGATGGACAAAGACAAAATAGGCGCTTCTATAGAAAGGCAACTCGGATGCCTCCTTTGGGGGGAAAGTTCATTTCGCCTCTTTACTTTTTCTTTGAAAGAAACTAAAAGAAAATTGCTATAAAAAATGTTGGGTATTAAATCTTCCTTCTGAGGGATAAAATGGTACGAGAAAAAGGAAATTAGTAAATAAATAATGAAAAAAAGATTGCTAATCATAAAATACCTTTTCTAGAAAAGAAATGCTCTCTGCTTAACAAAATATCTACGTGAACTTTGAACAGTCTGAAACCACAATTCGCTTAACCCCTGACCCAGATCCTCCTGGGAGAGGGATTAAGGTACATCTCGAAGTTTTGGGGGAAGAAAGAATTTTTTACTTTTATGCAAAGCTGAGCATCCATCTCCCGCTCGAGAGAATCAGGTATGACGCTGAACCTCATTAGAGCTCTCTCTCTCTCTCTCTCTCTCTCTCCTGCGGAATAGTTTCCCTTTATGAAGAAACTTGAGACATCCCAGAACTCCAAAACTTGTGCATGAATTTGAGAGCTTTTTCTCCCGCCTGATATAAAGCGTTAACTTTGATAATGGATTCTGAATCCTTCCTGTTGCTTTACCCACGAAATAATGCTTTGTTTTTATGGAAACTTTCCTTTAATGTATCCTGACTGACATTACGTGTGGAATTAACGTACGCACGAAAAAATACTTAGACTTAATGATTAGTTTAGCTGTCTAAATTACGCCTAATTTTGCGAATGAAAGGAATGAGTTGATAAAGTCACTTTGCAAGATGTACTTAAAAAGTGATGTTTACTTTAAAACCGACCATCAATAAATAAACTTTTTGGAACAATATGTAAATATCTGACTATAGACCCTAATATTCATATCAGAATACGTATCTAAAACAGAGAAATGGAATACTGAAGCATATTTGAATAACTGCTCTTGATAAATCAATATTTGGTCATTACAGAAGGTAATCTTGGCAGTAATAAGCAAATTGGGTTCGATATGATTCCGTTTTAAAAGTAGGAGATTTAAAAGTATATTTGTGAACTATTTTTTTATTATTTTGAAAGGTTAAATTTATATATTTCGTCTCAAAAAGACATTTTTATTAGAAAGTATCATCAAAAAGGACAGTTGACTTTTAAAAGGACATAATTTGAATGAGATAAAAATACACAAACTATGATATCTTTCCATATTGAATGAACAAATAGTAAAGCTCCTTGACTCTCATATTTATTTTGGTAATTGACAAGAGATTAATTTGTTTATCTTCAATTACATAATTGTATTTTGGCCTAGGCTGGGAGAAGGTGAGTGTGAAAAAGGAATTTGCATGTTGGATTTGATGCTGTGTTGATTGACTGACATTCCACCGACCAAAGTCTTTGATTTCAATCTCCAAGTGATTCATTTATTTCTCTTCAGTCTCGGAGACTTGTCAGATTAAGACTTGAGTGTCTAGGAACTGTGCAAATTCTCATTTTAGTCAACTTTTTATCATGAATATTCTGCTCATCTCATATTCTAAGTATTTTATAAGAGTCTTCTTAACTAATTTACAATATAAGATGGATGCTCAGCTTTGGATAAAACTTGAAAATTCTTTCCCCCAAAACTTCGTGATGGACCTTCATTCCTCTCCCAGAGGATTTGGGTCAGAGGTTAAGTGGTTGGCTCTTCTGCAGATTAGTCTTTATCGGCTGTGCAGCCTCTCTAATGGGATTGGAATATCTTCTTTTGTGAGATTATGGCTTACAAGTTAGGAAGTTAATTTTCTTCAAATTTTATGAAGTTCTGGTTCATACTCGGTCTAATGGTTCTTTTGCAAAGTCCTCTGCAAATTGCATATTCTTAGTAGTATTATCATGGTGCATATCTATTTTTGTGAATGATATCGGCCATTCTTTACCAAAATTCCGTCTCGTACAAAACCGTTGTAAGTTTCATTTTATCGTCCTTGGGAGAGATGAAAAACGCTCAAACTCTAAGAGCTGTCATGAAAGATTTTGCAAAAGTATTCAGGTATTCAGGAATCACACTGGAATATTTATAGCTTTTGGGAATGGGAACAATAGGAATCTGGTAGTTTTGGATACATTCCACGTTCCGTCCCGAGGTATAACAATACTTCAGGAATATCATGGCCCAATCGCTTTCTTCAGTAGGAGCCATAAAGCATGAGAGAGAGAGAGAGAGAGAGAGAGAGAGAGAGAGAGAGAGAGAGAGACTTCCGTAATCCTAGAACGAAAAGGTAAATAGCCCTCTTGTCAGTTTCTTACAACATATTATCTCTGTCTCTCTCTCTGTTCCTCTCTCTCTCTCTCTCTCTCTCTCTCTTCTTCTTCTTCTCTCTGTCACAGTATCTCACCAGTAATTATTTAGAATATAACATTATAAATTCCACCCATGCAAAATGTTTCCTATGAAAATCCCCAAATAAAAAAGGGCCCATTATTCACAATGTGACACATAACTTCTCATTAGTGATCAGATTAGAGTTGAAACTGGAGTTTAATATGGTCTGCATTTCATTAAATAAATCGCTAACAAGTGAGTTTCACGGTAATGAAACATAAATTCAGTTTGGGAACTTAAAAAATGATGAAGAATGAGTAACTGCATTTGGAGAGATAAATTATAGTTTTGATATTTTCATAACCACTGAATCACTAAGTTGTCTCACTCGTGTTTTTGTGGATCAGTTCGTCGGTAGGGACTGGGTTCTTTGTCGCGTTGGAATAGGAGCTCTATTCCAGGAGTTTTGTCTTGGCCACAACTAAAACCTGGAATACTATGCCTAACGCAGTTGTGGAGTCTTCTGATATCCAAATGTTCCAGCGAGGAGATAATTCGTTCTTAATCTCTGCTGCTGCTGCTGACGTCTCCTGAATTTCAGGTGCATCGGTTTTATTTTCAATTCCTTCTTATTTACTTATATTTTACCTTTGACTGTAACTTCTTTCTCTCTCTGCAGGAGGCTGATTTCCATTTGGAGCCGTCTTGGGTTTATAAGTGTGCTGACTACAGTTCTCAAGGGTTTTCAGCTGGAGATCTAAAGATAGATAAAAAGAATATAACTTGGTCTATTCTATTACCAGAGTGGTCGGGTGTAGTTAACGATTCAGCTGATAGAAGTCACCACAGAGATATTCTCTGGTTACAAGACAAACCAGTTTGGGAATATTGTAATCTCCTGTTCGATTCGAAAGCCTCTGACGATGCTCAAATCCTTTGCCAAGCTCCTGCTATTTCGGTCTGACAGGACTCTGCGAAAAAGCTGATCTCTGTAACTTTGCAGTTCGCAAAAGCTAAGAGAACGTCTATTCTGTTGATGTATGTGTTCACGAGGGTTTAAAAGAATTTGCTAACTTTATCTTATGCAAATGGTAAGAAATCACACGACAGTTGCTGACTGAGTTATGTTAGGATTTATGAAATGAGTCCATTGTCTGTATAACCAAAGAATCGTTTGTTTCGAATGTTCCAGAGATATTAGTAGAATGTAGAAGAGGAAATGTTTAGAAGATAATAGTTGCTGTAAAAGATGAACGAGCAGGATAAAAGGTGTTTTGTTTCTTGGAAGTTTTGGACAGCCTGATAATAATAACGATGAACCCTATTCATTTGGAACAAACCCACCACAGGGGCCGCTGACTTGAAATTCAAGCTTCCATAGAATATCCTATCGCTTTTATAATAAGACTAAACAGGTAATATTTCAAGTAATACTCAAGGTAACAAACTTTCAAGCACAATAAGTCTTTGAACTTTGTTTTTGAAATATTTCCTCCTGAATCTGCTTGCTAAAAATTTAAGAGATCGAGAGGGAACGAGATGCTGCTCTGGGAGTCTTTGAGATGATGACATCTCAGCTCCAGATAAAATTGAAGGTTAACTACATCGATATGCAAATGTCGACGAAGCTCAAGATATCAGGAGGATTGTGAATGTTTGTACAATTTGCATTGGGATTCTGATAAAGGAATAAATAAATAAGTTATTAACTTAACAAATTAATGAAGCAAGAAAGTAAAGCTAACCAAGCAAGTAAGCAAAGCTATCGAAGCAATTAAAACAAGCAAGACAGCAAAGGAAGCAAAGAAGTAAAACTAGCAACGAAGCAATGCAAGTAAAACAAACAAACAAAGAAAGTAAATAAGCAAGAGAGCAAACAAAACAAGCAATCAAATCAAGGAAGAAAGCAAGCAATCAAAGTTAGCAAAGTAAGCAAACAAGCAAAAAAAGAATTTAAGCCGGCAAGAAAGCAAAGTACACCAAGCAAACAAACAAACAAAAACAAGCAAGCAAAGCAACCAGGCAAGCAAGCAAAGCAAGCAAGCAAACAGGCAAGCAAGACAAGAAATCAATGCAAACAAACAAAGAAGCAACCAAATTTATCAATCTAGCTAGCAAAAGCAAGCAAGAAGGTAATCAATACAAGCAAACAAATCTGTCAAACCAGCAAACATGCAAAGAAGCAAACAAACAACCAAAGCAAGCAAAGCAACCAAGCACGCAAAATAATTAAGCAAGCAAAGCAAGTAAAGCAGGCAATCAACCAAAGCAAGAAAGCAAGCAAGCTATTTAGCAAGAAATCAAGCAATTTAGCAAGCAAGCTAGCATATAATCCAACAAACAAGCAATTAAAATAAGCTAGTAAAGCAAGCAAGCAAAATAAGCAAGCAAAACAAGCAAAAGCAAGCAAAACAACGAACGCGAGAAAAACAATCGGGCAAGCAAACAAGCAAATCAAGCAATCAGTGTAGCAAGCAGTCTAGCAAGCAAGCGATCCAAGCAAGCAAATCTAACCAAAGTTCCTTCCTCCCAACCAAAACCAAAACCGGTCAAGATGGACGATGAGTAACAGAGGCAGAGGTTCCAGATGCAGCCTCTCAGAGATTAAGTTTCAGCTGCAGGAATTTTTTTATGGTCATTTCCATGAATATGCAAATTGCACCGATTCCCTTTATGGCTTACTCGGGGAGTAAGCCTACAAACTACTTTGTTGGTTTTCTTGTTCTTGTTGGGGGAGGCTTAGGAAAGGTCTGAGGAAAAGCCTAAATGGTCTGAAAAAGGAGTTTCGCCTTGAGTTAAAGATACGGGAATTCTACGATAGGATATTTATGATGTATTTGTTAGAATGAAAATATTAAAAATAAATAATGTGCATGTTGAACAGTACAGGACAATTATTTCTAAGAAAATGTAGGGTATTTATTTTAATTTTCGTTGGTGAAACATCGCTCTATTTGAGTAAGCAGAAGGTCGGAATCGGATCACGCCTTGTTTATATACGTCCTGCAGCAGAGTGCTGGGTATCGAGAATTTGAAGCAATATTGTTGATGTCGCTTCAGAGAGAGATATATAGGAAATGAAAACAAGAAAATTCGAGTTTGCAATGTTATTGATAACACGCATGAAATGACGTTGCAGTTTTACATTATTTTTAAAAAATGGCATTTAATTAGAGCATTCATTAGCAAAAATTCAGGTATTTCACTTGTCGTTCTGCAAACTCATAAACGAAGATTTCTTAATTAATTTTTTTCCCTTTTTTTTAATAAGTGGTCTCTCTCTCTCTGTCATTCCTATTGCCTTCGGAGAGAAATAAGGCAGAAGAAAAATAAACGACAATAAATGAGCGTCTCTTTCCGCCAACTCCCTCCTGAGCCCTCCTTTATCACCATTTTGGGAAACACTTTTATCTCCTTTAACGCGGGAGATAAAGAGGCAGGAAATTGTCCTGTGAATAATTGCTTCCAGTTTGCTGTCTCTTAACTGCTAAGACATTTTACATCATAATAGTTGTGTAAAATTCGTGTTAATTCCAGCATTTAGTGGTTAACAGAATCTTATTTTTATATTAAATTACTTTCAGTATTAATGGAGAAACATTAGCAAATAAGATAGTTAAAATTATTTTCACTTACTGATATTGACTAATATAAATTGATGTATTCATAAGTGTCCATGTAAACAAGAACATTGTTTTAATATCAGTATAATCAAACTTCTGGGAGCGAGGGAGAATTTTGGTCTCATACAGTATGAGAAAGCATTCATAATTCCACGTTCCATCTTTCAGGCACTCGATTCTCAATTCAGTTGCATTTCTCACTCGGAGAATCGAAGCTGTACAATATCTCTTCCTGATGGAGAACAGGGCACCATCCGCCTCCTGCTTTTATATTCGACAACAACAAATATTTGACGAAAGGCAAGTGGAAAGGAATCTTGCTCGAATGATACCCCAGTACTTGAACACTGAAATTGTAGCCAAGATTAGCAATGAACATATTTACATAAAAATGGAATTAAAAAAAATAACTTGAAATCCTTCTGTATGTAAAAAATCACGTGTCCTAACTACGCCCAATTTACCTGACTCGAGAGATGAAAAAAAATTCATTAAAAGCAAACAGAGTTATTACTCTGACGGAGAGGCTTCGGGTGGGGATGGGGTGGGGGGCGGATGGGGAAGGCAAACACTCCCTTCTCCATCTCAGACGAGGTCCCATCATGTTCCTCCAGCCCCTAACTTTGTTGATGAGGAGAATAAATTGAAAACAAAGTTTATAATCCTGTAATTTGTGAAGGAAGCTTAAACACGACCCAGAGGAGACGACCGGATATGAGAACAATCATCTCTGGATTACCTTTCTAATCAGTTTTACTGTTCAGGAGAAAGTGAAAATGAAAATGCTTTGGTAATAAATTTAAACACGAGTGAAAGTCGGGTTAATTAATGTTACTTCAGAAATTATGGAGGGTAAACTTTTACACACCAGCGGATCGATGGATGAATGAATAAATAAATAAATAAATAAATAAAATCAATAAATAAATGTCATAGGTTGAAGACCAATCCCTGATCCTTTTGTCTCCTCTGAACGAGTTCGTAAATAGTATATAATTCAAATCTCTCTTTTTAGTTTTCTGGAAAGAAAGCTATTGAGCCGGTTTTGTCTGATAGATAGACGATGAATTTCGTAAAGTTCAGAAAGGTCTTCAGGACATCTGGTGAACATAACTTCAAGTTCAGTGGCAAATAACACCAATGGATCTTACTCATTTATTATACCATGTTGAATGTAATCACCAATTATGTTTTCAGGGTTGAATGAGCAGATTACCTTCATTACCAATTAATTCAGTCCCTCCTCTTACTCGTAATATAAATGTCAAGGTTAATTAGTCAATCAGCAACCCATAACCTGTTAATAAATTGTTAGTGACATTAACTGTATGTTTTCACTTATTCCCAAATGAATAAAATCTGACGCCTTGAAATAATTCAAAATTACTCCCATTTAAATATTCAAGACGGACTAATTCTTAGTTGCTAAACATAAAGAATGAAATAATTAATATTTTCCTACAATGTCTTATTACCATTACCATTTCCCTGGCTCCCGTAAATCCCATAATGGAACGTCCCATTTCCCGTTCAGTTCAAAGTGAAACTGAATCTGTTTTGTTTCTCAATATAAGAAGGAATCTTGGTTGATGCCGCGTCAGAAATACCCGGGAGCTGCCATCACAAATAGATGGAAATATATTCATGTAGTTTAAATGTAATCTAAGTGTAGTTGGAAAGGAAATGTTATTCATTACTCAAGGAAAATATTGCTGTCATATTTCCGCCATTGACACAGAATCCCTGAAGGCAGAGACAAGGGTCAGGGCAGAGCTGAGGTAAAAACATAGGTAGGGGTCAGGGCAAAGGTGAGGGCAAGGGTAAGGGTAGGGTGAGGGGCAAGAGCAAGGGCAAGGATCAGGGCAAAGGAAGGGGACCGAAGGACACCCATTCATTCAGCCTCCCTCCTTCGAAGTGACATTTGCGTACACCAGGACCTCATTCGACAAAGTTTCTCTCTCTCTCTCTCTCTCTCTCTGAGCTGCAGAAATGTTTCCCAGTAAATGTAATTTATAGCCTGGGGAAAGGAGGCATGTCACTTTCGCCTGGGAAAAGTTCGATTTTCTCTGCACTCAGGGACGTGCCGATAGTGCCTCGCTCGTTAACTTTAAACGCTCTCTCTCTCTCTCTCTCTCTCTCTCTCTCTCTCTCTCTCTCGAATTATTTATTTTTCTGAGGAATGATTCACTGCGACCGTCACCTTATGTTCAAGGTCGTGCTTAGTGTATGTTTGTGTTTATGACTCATTGCAATAATAATATGTTCAATAATATACGTTCGTCCTTTGTTGCTCAAATGATAATAACAATTATCGCTCTTTTATCGGAGTTGATTTATATACCATTGGAATCATGTCATCACATTCGATATCGTATTGAATTAGAGTTCAAATACTGAAACTTTCATTCAACAGTATTTTTTCCTCCAACAAAAACAACCGAACGCCAATAATGAGAAATGTTAGTCATTCATAAAAATGTTATCTATTCATATATAAGACGAACGGTACAGAATTCAGTGACAACTGGATTTTACAAACCATTTCGTTCTGATGTAGTGACATTTTGCCTCAATCGGGGAATATAAACAAAATATCTATACGAAAATGAACCAGTCTTCACCTTAATCCTAATTTAGTGACAGCGGACTTTGCTCACTGCGATTTGAATAAAATAATAAATACAGTTGTGCATCAATACATAAGCTCAGTGACACAAGGCTTAAATATACTATTTTTCAAGCATTTGGATTAGTTTCTGATATATATATTTAGTGATTATCTTTTTTTTAGCCTTTATCCGGGATGTTTTTTTTAACTAAATTAACAAAACCATTATTCTTGTTTCTGTTTCATAAATTTTCCATTGAAATAACTTCGAATAAATAAAGCATGGGTTCTGGAAATATTATACGATACATAGGGATCATTGTTACTAAAGGTATTAGAATTAAATACTTAATCGATTTTAATATATATATGTATATATATATATATATATATATATATATATATATATATATATATATATATATAGTATATATATATATAATTATATATATATATATATATATATATATATATATATATATATATATATATATATATATATATATGAGGTAGAGAGAATTAGATATTAAAGGACCGTTGTAGCTCGAATGATTTCTATGAATCACGGTGATGTGAATATCAATTGATATATATATATATATATATATATATATATATATATATATATATATATATATATACTATATATATATATATATATATATCATTCAAGCTACGAATATCCTTTAATATCTAATTCGCTCTACCTCAGAATTGATATATTTTCATATATGTAACGAAGGGGAATTTTTTTATTTGATAATAATTTCGTCCCCCCATGGGACCGAAACACCGTCCAGTGGAAAGGAAACGAAATTAGAACGGACAGTGCCGTTATCGAGTCGGCCAACAGAGAGCCTAATAAGTTTATATCGATTCTGACCAATACAAATCTACGTCGATCTCGGTGTTTTCGTAATTAGAATCGATATGAAACCCCCTCAACCATGTTAGCCGATTCGAACGTTTGACCAACGTAGCCTTGTTATGAATACTTATCACATCACCGTGATTCATATAAATCATTCGAGCTACAAATGTCCTTTAATATCTAATTCGCTCTACCTCGGAATTGATATATTTTCATATATGTACCGAAGGGGGATTTTTTAGTTGATAATAATTTCGTCACCCCCATGGCTAACATGGTTGAGGGGGTTTCATTTTCTAATTATGAAAACACCGATATTAGCCTCTCTATTGGCCGACTCGATAACGTCACTCCTTTTCTGATTTCGTTTCCCGTCCACTGGACGGTGGTTCGATCCCATGGGGGGACAAAATTATTATCAACTAAAAATTCCCATTTGGTACATATATGAAAATATATCAATTCCGAGGTAGAGCGAATTAGATATTAATTAAAGGACATTTGTAGCTCGAATAATTTATATGAATCACGGTGATGTGATAAGTATTCATAACAAGGCTATGTTGGTCAAATGTTCGAATCGGCTAACATGGTTTAGGGGATTTCATATCAATTCTAATTACGAAAACACTGAGATCGACGTTGATTTGTAATGGTCAGAATCGATATAAACTTATTAGCCTCTCTGTTGGCCGACTCGATAACGTCACTGTCTGTTCTGATTTCGTTTCCCGTCCACTGGACGGTGTTTCGATCCCATGGGGGGACGAAATTCTTATCAACTAAAAAATTCCCATTCGGTACATATAAGAAAATATATCAATTCCGAGGTAGAGCGAATTAGATATTAAAGGACATTTGTAGCTCGAATGATTTATATGAATCACGGTGATGTGATAAGTATTCATAACAAGGCTACGTTGGTCAAACGTTCGAATCGGCTAACAAGGTTGAGGGGGTTTCGTATCGATTTTGATTACGAATACACTGAGATCGGCGGTGATTTGTAATGGTCAGAATCGATATAAACTTATAGCCTCTCTACTAGCAGACTCGGTAGCGTCTCAGTACATATATGAAAATATATCAATTCCGAGGTAGAGCAAATTAGATATTAAAGGACATTTGTAGCTCGAATGATTTATATGAATCACGGTGATGTGATAAGTATTCATGTATATAATATATATATATATATATATATATATATATATATATATATATATATATATAAATATATATATATCATTCGAGCTATGAATGTCCTTTAATATCTAATTCGCTCTACCTCAGAATTGATATATTTTCATATATGTAACGAAGGGAAATTTTTTTATTTGATAATAACACTGTCCAGCGGAAGGGAAACGAAATCAGAACGGACAGTGACGTTATCGAGTCGGCCAACAGAGAGGCTAATAAGTTTATATTGATTCTGACCATTACAAATCAACGTCGATCTCTGTGTCTTCGTAATTAGAATTGATATGAAACCCCCTCAACCATGTTAGCCAATTCGAACGTTTGACCAACGTAGCCTTGTTATGAATACTTATCACATCACCGTGATTCATATAAATCATTCGAGTTACAAATGTCCTTTAACATCTAATTCGCTCTTCCTCGGAATTGATATACTTTCATATATGTACCGAAGGGGGATTTTTTAGTTGATAATAATTTCGTTTATTTCAAAATTTTCAATACAATGGACAGTCGTAGTTTCTCTCTCTCTCTCTCTCAGTTATCCCAGTAATATACCAACCGATAATATTCATTTCAAATTTTTCAGTGCAATAGACAGTCGTAGGGTCTTTGCAATAACTTTACCTTCCACATAGCATCTACACCGTCCACCACTTCTACCTTCTCATGTGACTTGTTTTCCTCGTAGAAATGAAAATGTTTTAATTTTTGGAAACTTATCATGATATTTGGAGTTTTTAGGAATAATCTTCGTAAATATGAGGCTATTATGAATGACCTTAATGAAAGCTAAGGCGTAAAATTGACTGTGTTATGCCAGTTTTGATAATAAGAGAGAATAATGATTAGTTTCGGGCATTTGATTTCACCTTTGAGTAGGATCTGCCTTTGTTTTTGTGTCCCGTCCATTACACGACACATAAACAAAGGCTTATAGTTCTTGAGTTCTGTTCCTTCTGATTCCTCGGGATTTTTTCTACCTCCTCCTCCTCTCTTTGTTGCTTTTCTTGGTTCGTCTAAATTGAAACAAACAATTTATTTAGAGAGAGAGAGAGAGAGATTGGTTTTCCAGTATCGAAAGAAGAATAAAAGAGGTTTAATAGTTCAGTCTTTTTCTCACATTGCTGGTATCAGAAACTCATTACCTCAGTTGTATTAAAGGGTTTTGCACACACACACACACACACACACACACACACACACACACACACACACCACACACATATATATATATATATATATATATATATATATATATATATATATATATATATATATATATGTGTGTGTGTGTGTGTGTGTGTGTGTGTGTGTGTGTGTTTCAAAGAAAGTCTTCACAAACAAAAACCCCACCTCCGCTACCTAGGCCAGGGATCTCCCGTAGGGAAGTAGTGCCGTCGGTGCACCTCACGCGGTGCACTGTAGGCATTAATTACGATTCTTTGTGGCGTCCCTTGACCACTAACTGCAATCCCTTTCATTCCTTTACTGTACCTCCATTCATATTCTCTTTCTTCCATCTTGGTAGCCAATGTCTCCCAACAATCATTTCATGGTGTAACAGGAGGTTTTCCTCCTGTGACGCCTTTCATACCTTTTGAGTGTCAATTTCCGTTTCAGCTTTGAATGACCTCGTAGGTCCCAGCGCTTGGCCTTCGGTTTAAATTCCATACTCTGTTTTACGCCAGATAAGAGCAGCAGCAGAAAATGGAAAATGGAAAGAGCAACTGACATAAAATAAATCTCAGACTCTCGAGGATTTTCCTTCCGGAAAAATTACCAGTTCATTTTTAAACCTCGTTTCTGAAATGTAACCTTCCAGGGTAGCATGAAAAAAAAGACAGATTTCCCTCGTGGCTCTGTCGAAATAATTATTCTGGTTCTGCGTCGTCAGTTGGGACTGAATTTCCTTTGTTCTTGTGTGAGAAAGGAACTGATTCTTCTTGAATGGAAATTAATATATGTTGGTCATTGTTACGTTCATTCTCATCAAGCTAAGATGCAGTGCATTACTACTCCTTGCATTTTAATTATCTATTTATTTATTACTTTAATCTATCTTTTAATAAGTGATCTGTATTCCCTTTTACCTTCGGTTACTTCTTTCGAATGAACACCTTAATATTCTTTGGAAGCTTCTTGGATTTCAAATTAGTGGCTTCTTGTTCCATATGAATAGGGTTCTTCATCTTCTGAATAATAATAATAATAATAATCAAGCGCGATCTACTTATATGATTTTCAGCTATATTTTTTTAATTTAGTTTTTATTCTACGTGATAAATACAAATTATTCACAAACAAAATGCTGCTTTTAGAACATGGTTGTAAAATATGACTTCATATATATTCAATATTCAAATGAGTGGTGAGACAATAAGTTAAAAATGTACGGTAGGCGTATGAACTTTCCATAGGACTAAGGAACAATCCTTTGACATAAAAGCGAATTGATCTATTGTCGTGTAAAATATTCTGAAGGGGATGGGAATCCGCCTCTTTCTTAATTTAGAGAATATTTGAAATGTATATTCGGTCTAGAATAAAAAAAAATGCCTGTTCCTTATATGCCATAAAATCTTAGATTACGTAAACAATATGCATCTCTGTGTTATGTACACTTTTATTTAAGGTTTGCGTTTCTCTCCCCCTCTTTAAATTTTTAGTCTTCTGCCTGAATTTACTTCCGCGCTCTGTGACCAACAAACAATAATTATGCTTTGTAAATCAGCCTTTTCCCCTTTACTAGATTATCCAGCCTGGTTTAATTCAAGTTTGCCTTAGATACTTATGTATATATATATAATATATATATATATATATATATATATATATATATATATATATATATATATATACATATTTATATATATAGAAGGGAGTACTGAGAGAGAGAATCCGAACAGAATTAGATCCCAAGTAATTACCGACTTGTGCAATTCGGGTGGAATTTGCGGGACATAAGTAGGACTTCAAATTCCTCTCTCTCTCTCTCTCTCTCTCTCTCTCTCTCTCTCTCTCTCTCTCTCTCTCTCTCCTGGATGGAATTCGGAATTGTAGGGTCATTTTGGTGAGGCCATAATTACTTCCGCCAAGTAAAGAAAGAATCATTTTTAGATTCGCGGGAGGAAGCAAGAATCGCTCTTCGTTATGGAGTCATCGATGTTTCGTGGTCAGATCTCGTCTTGTTTTAATGTTGGGTTTACTCTTTATTTATGTGTGCTGTTTGTTTGCGTGTCTGTGTGAGTGTGTTTGCATAAGATGGACTGACAGGACGAGGTAAGACTAATGTTTCACTTTAGTTCATGATCAAATGTGTTAAGCTGAACCTTGAACGATTACAATGGTAGTTAGGAAAACTCTTCAACACAATTCACCAAATTTATTATACCCATTTAAGAGAAGTAAAAATTCTATAAATTGTCTATTCAGATTGCTTGAAGGAGGTTATATCTAGGGGTAATTTCCAAACTAATTTCAGCTTTTCCTGCCTCACCTGTATAAACAACAAAAAGGAATATATCAAGATATGGTAAAAGAAAGGAAATTATATAAATTTAATTTGAGAAAAGTATATATCAATGAATCGTAAATTGCATATATAATCTATATAAACCTAATAAGCAATTACCAATAATGTTGGGAGTGCTCGCCAATGTAAGAAAAAAGGAATTTACCATCGGACTAAGCCACTTCAATTAAACGTATGGATAAATGATATCCTGGAAAATGAAATACATTCCGACATCAAAATAATATCATTAAGCTGTAAATATAAGCAATATAATTTTATAGAATGCATTCACTATAACATTCATCCTTCGAATTAAATCTAATATAGAGTCTTACCAATAATATAAATACGAAAGATGAACGTAGGCTGATAACCCAGGACGACCTAGCTTCACTAAATATACCTAAGCGAAAGTACTGTACAAATAGAACAAACATATATGAGGAGCTAATATCAAAATTAGTTTAATGGTACACAATATATATATCTATATCAGAGAGGAAGGAATTTATTATATTGGTGCTTTGAAGGCTTAAGGCAACGGATAATGATTACCATTAGACATTAAGAAACCCCTAACAATGCTTGGTTCTCACCTTTATCCATGCAAGCTACGAGACGAGACGAGTCTAATGCCCTCGAAGTTTAAAGTCTCATGACGAAGGAAGCCCAGAGTCCAAATTGAAGGAAGTTAGTTCATGTTGAATAACTTCGTAAATGTGGAAACACTTAAATCACGTAACTCAACCATGTTTCGATAAAATAGCAGCACAGCACAAATTCAGTAGAGATAATAATCTTGTAGCACAAATCTAACTGCTAAAATCTTCGTGTCCTTTTTTTTGCATTTATTTTATTTTATTTATTTATTTTTGTTTTGCTGGTGACAAAAATGGTTATATTTTGTGCTTATGTCAACGTGTTTCTGATATGTAGTATACCATGAGATTCCTCTTATGGTCAGTGACATGTTTTACATGTTTCCCATATGTATAATAAAAGATGCCACTCATTATTGTTGGCGTGTTTTCAACATTTTTGTGATATGTATACGATAATATGCCACTTATGGTCGTTAACATGTTTTCAACTTGATCATAATATTTATACGATAAGTTGCAACTTACGGATATCAACATGTTTTGAACTTGTTTGCGATATGTATATGATATAATGCCACGAATGGTCGTTAAGATATTTAAAATATGTCCGTTATATGTATACAGTACAATACAACTTATTAATGTTGACATGTTATCAGCATGTTTGTGACTAATATACAATAAGTTGCCACCCACCCTTATAACATCACAGGTCAGAGCCAGGACAAGTTTCATATTTTCACAATCCTGAATAATACAAACGCTGTTCATTTATTAGTTAATTTCCTCAAATACCCGATTCTTCTTCCCTTTTGAGTCCTCTAAGCAATCAATAGTTTTTATTTGACTTTATTTTCACTTCCCAATCTGAAGGTGATTTCTTGGCGCATAAGCATTAGATAAAAAGCTCAGTTTAGCAGCAATATAGGCACTGAGAGATTCATGGCCCCTAATTAGGGACTGGGTTGACCAAGATCTCAGAGAGAGAGGGACGAGAGAGAGAGAGAGAATGAGATGAGGAAGATGAGACGAGAGATGAGAGAGATATATTAGTTGTTCTTCGAAGATGCATTTAGAGGGAATTCCTAGAAGAGAATGAAAAAATATATTATTCATAAATACACGAATATTATTTATTCTCAACCTTAAAATATTCATTTCCATAAAACCGAAGCGTTCATTTGGTGTTCCATGTCAAAAAATAATAATTATCTGCAAATCCTATTAATTGAATGGCATTAACACCCCCCCTGCAAAAAAAAAAACCGCTAAAAGGGTTCCTAATTCCCATGAATATTCCATCGTTTTTGCTAGATTAAGCATTAAGTATTCGAGAAATATAATTGGACACCAAAACAACATCGGAGGAGTTTATTTTGTTACACGAAATGCCAAGAAGGAATGTTGTGTTTATCACGAAGCCTTTATTTTGTTTGTTGTACAAAGTGACGAAGAAGCAAAAGAATTGTCAACGGAACTAAAGAAGAACTTTTTTTTCTCCAGAGTAATGAGGGAAGCAGAAGTCCCATACAGAATGCTGTGAAAGGAACTATTAAATAAATCCTATTTATTCTCATTGTCAGACATTTAATGATGGGATTGGGGTCTCTATGTTGAAGATGCGATGTTGGAGTAATCATAAGAGGTTAGTTAGAAATTTTTAAAGGCTTAATTTTGATTCAAGTTCCAAATCCTGTACCGTGTAGGTTCGTCAATACTGGACCTCATGGGTAAGTGACAATATATATATATATATATATATATATATATATATATATATATATATATATATATATATATATATATATATATATATATATATACATATTATTCGTATTATAAATATACTTTATATATATATATATATATATATATATATATATATATATATATATATATATATATATATATATATATATATACTATATATATATATATATATATATATTATATATATATATATATATATATATATATCTATATATATATATATATATATATATATATATATATATATACATATTATCGTATTATAAATATACTTTATATTTATATATATAATATATATATATATATATATATATATATATATATATATATATATATATATATATATATATATATATATATATATATATATATATATATATATATATATATATATATATATATATATATATATATATATATGTGCGTGTTTGTGTGTGTGTGTGTGTATACTTTTGATCCTACACGTGCAAGGATTTGGAACTCTAAACTCGGTTCTGTGTTCTCTAACTTCTGTAAGTTCCATTTTACGGGTTTGTCAGAACCTGTTGTTTTTCATTTTGGGTTCTTTTAAGGCAATCTATCTCTGCTGATGATGGGAGAGAGAGAGAGAGAGAGGAGAGAGAGAGAGAAGTACTAGGATGCTGATCACAGGTGCTCTTGTGAGGAACTGAGAAAGCTTTGCGATTCCTCTCTTCCTCTCTTTCCCACCTCGGTAATGCATTTCTCCGGCGCAGCCTGACTTGAACGATCCTTAGTCCAATCGAGTTAGTGACATAAGGAGAGAGAGAGAGAGAGAGAGAGAGAGAGAGAGATCTGTTCCCTCCTAAACCTCCTAATTGTATTTTTGGGCCTTTTTCTCTTCACTTTAAAAACTGCTCCGAAAACAGTCTAACGGTGTGAGGAGGAATGAGGGAGCTCTGGAACTGAAAGGTAAGGCTGATAATTCTATGATATATCTGAGATTTCGACCTTATTTGCTGCTACTACGAAAATGCTGATGTATTTATTGTCCATTATCTGGTCCTTGTTGATTAAGGAAGAGTCCGGAGGTCCACACTAGCCATCTTAATGGTTTAGTCGTCTCATATTTAAATGGTCGCCGTAGGGTAAGGAACCTGTTGCTGGTTCTGCTTGCTGGTGTCAGTTAGAGAAATGATTCTATACATTTCATCACTGCTATTAAATGCTCACAGTGGCCCCGTGAGGTGCACTGGTGGCCCAACCCCCTGCAAGGTTTTTTCTGTATAATAATAATAATAATAATAATAATAATAATAATAAATAATATAAAATAATAATATCTCAGGAGAGGGATCTTCCAGGGCGACTCACAGTCCCCACTACTCTTCGTAGTAGCCATGACTTCCCCATGACAAAAGGTACTACAGAAAGATGGATGCCGGGTACCAACTCAAGAAAAGAGGCAAACAGAATCAACCATCTGATGTTCATGGACGACATCAAGCTGTATGGTAAGAGCATCAAGGAAATAGATACCCTAATCCAGACTGTAAGGATTGTATCGGGGGACATCAGGATGGAGTTTGGAATAGAAAAATGCGCCTTAGTCAACATACAAAAAGGAAAAGTAACGAGAACTGAAGGGATAAAGCTACCAGATGGGAGCAACATCAAACACATAGATGAGACAGGATACAAATACCTTGGAATAATGGAAGGAGGGGATATAAAACACCAAGAGATGAAGGACACGATCAGGAAAGAATATATGCACAGACTCAAGGCGATACTCAAGTCAAAACTCAACGCCGGAAATATGGGCAGTGCCAGTAATCAGATACAGCGCAGGAATAGTGGAATGGACGAAGGCAGAACTCCGCAGCATAGATCAGAAAACCGGGAAACATATACACAAAGCACTACACCCAAGAGCAAATACGGACAGACTATACATAACACGAAAGGAAGGAGGGAGAGGACTACTAAGTATAGAGGACTGTGTCAACATCGAGAACAGAGCACTGGGGCAATATCTGTAAACCAGTGAAGACGAGTGGCTAAAGAGTGCATGGGAAGAAGGACTAATAAAAGTAGACGAAGACCCAGAAATATACAAAGACAGGAAAATGACAAACAGAACAGAGGACTGGCACAACAAACCAATGCACGGATAATACATGAGACAGACTAAAGAACTAGCCAGCGATGACACATGGCAATGGCTACAGAGGGGAGAGCTAAAGAAGGAAACTGAAGGAATGATAACAGCGGCACAAGACCAGGCCCTAAGAACCAGATATGTTCAAAGAACGATAGACGGAAATAACATCTCTCCCATATGTAGGAAGTGCAATACGAAAAATGAAACCATATACCACATAGCAAGCGAATGCCCGGCACTTGCACAGAACCAGTACAAAAAGAGGCATGATTCAGTGGCAAAAGCCCTCCACTGGAGCCTGTACAAGAAACATCAGCTACCTTGCAGTAATAAGTGGTACGAGCACCAACCAGAGGGAGTGATAGAAAACGATCAGGCAAAGATCCTGTTTGACTATGGTATCAGAACGGATAGGGTGATACGTGCAAACTGACCATACGTGACGTTGATTGACAAAGTCAAGAAGAAAGTATCACTCATTGATGTCGCAATACCATGGGACACCAGAGTTGAAGAGAAAGAGAGGGAAAAAATGGATAAGTATCAAGACCTGAAAATAGAAATAAGAAGGATATGGGATATGCCAGTGGAAATCGTACCCATAATCATAGGAGCACTAGGCACGATCCCAAAATCCCTGATAAGGAATCTAGAAAAACTAGAGGCTGAAGTAGCTCCAGGACTCATGCAGAAGAGTGTGATCCTAGAAACGGCACACATAGTAAGAAAAGTGATGGACTCTTAAGGAGGCAGGATGCAACCCGGAACCCCACACTATAAATACCACCTAGTCGAATTGGAGGACTGTGATAGAGCAAAAAAAAAAAAATAAATAATAATAATAATAATAATAATGATAATAATAATAATAATAATAAAATTTAGGAAGGAGACCCTGTTGTACACGTTTCATTAATAAAGATGGCCACATCAGCATATTTGATGTGATATTAAAGTTTCTCTGTTTTTCTTATTCCCTTTTTTTCTTGAATAGTACGAGCAGTCTATTTTATCAATTAGTGGGTCATTCATATCTTTAAAGAATTTATACGTATTCATTCTCGTTCATCATCAAACATAACAAGTTGCATATCATTAACATCGTTTCTGAAAATTGTGAATTTAAGGTCGCTAGGATTATGGAACACGAAGGAAATCCATCAGATATGAAAAAGATATTTACATCGTCCATTTACTTCACAGGGTCATCAACCCTTGTTTGCTCAAACTTCAATGTTTGCGTCTTCTCTCTCTCTCTCTCTCTCTCTCTCTCTCTCTCTCTCTCTCTCCAGGTTTTTTTATCAAATCTCCCTTCTCGCCAACTATTATTCACTATCTCTTTGGATGATTTAGGTGCTTTCTCTTCCCCTTTTCTTCTACTTTCTCTCGGAATTCTGCAACCTTTGATGAAAGGGAGGCCTTCCAATTATTCCTGGAAGCTTTAGGGAAGTCTAAATAGGAATCGTAAACGAAGAAGGCTTGTGTTAACCGTCATTATTTAATGCCTGAATTCTAACCCTCATCTTCTCGCATTGCGAATGAATATCTATTGGTTCCTGGAGCTTCTGAATTTGTATTGAGAGTCAGTAGCTCCTTCGATCAGCTAAGGAGCTAAAATTTAGCATTTTGTTGTTATTGCAGCCTTGATGAAAGGTGGTTGAGCTGCAAGCGTTTAGAAAATTGACAGAAGTCCTCCCATTTGAATGGTTTTACACTTCATACCTCTCTGCTCAGTTCTCAGACTGTTTCCTTGCTTGCAGAAGACGAAAAAGGAAGTCTGAATTCGTATTAGCTGAAGAATGGCGTCTCTGTAAGAGCTGTTCTTAAAGTCTTGGGAGGTTCTTACGGAAACTGATCTAAATCAGGACTTTCAAGACTCCAGTTTAACTCGTTCTCTGACAGTCCTCCTCATACAGCATGCATAATCATTTGCGTCCATAAAATCAGTGATTTTATACAAAGTTTTCACATCCGAGAAGCAGAGGACGGATCTGATTCGAACATCCTATCTGCTCTCGTTAATAAAAACCCGAACTCTAACACCGTCAATAACTATCAGTTTGGAGTGAATCCCATCTTCCAGCTGCCCATTAGAAATCCAAGTGGCGAAATCTATCATTGATTTCCTTATTATGACATTGTAAATATGACACTGTCATTCCCGAGAGGCTTTATAAAACTACATTCATTAACAATATCAATGCCTCTGCCAACAGCGGCAAAATTACAGCGCCCTAAACGGCTTACAAAAGATTCCAGTAATAATAAAAATGATTACGATGCTTCCACTGAAAGGAAAGACTGAGGGAAGCAGCATACTCGTATTTTCCCACTTTTTTTTTTATCTGGGAGGAGAATGAAGGTCGTGAGAAGGCACCGCTATCACAGCAAAAGTTCCATGGGAAATTCAACAACCATTTGAGACCACTTTTACTCTAGAGAAAGGAGGAGAAAGCACCCAGGGAGAGAAAGTACCTCCGAGAGCGTCGAACCTTATAAAGCACATGTATTGAGATCGAGTGGAAACTTCTCCTTCCGAGGATTCGAACGAGGTGTTTCAGGTTGAGGGGAAACGCCCTGCAGTGGGAATATCTCCGCAGAGGCGGAGATCGAATTGACTTTTGGAGAAGTCTACGGGAATGGATTTCAGTTACTGAAATCTGGAGTTTTGAAAACAAGGCTGAACACAAAACGATCCCTTTTCCCCAGAAGTGACACTCCTATCTCTCCCAACTTTTCAATCCTTGTTAATAGACACAAGACCCACCTTTGGTTAAAATATCGTCAAAATCCACGCGTAGCATTTTACGTACTCTCACTAATAAACAGACCGGCAGACTAGCAAGCAAACAGTCAGACAAATTGCGGAGAACAAAAGTAAGCAAAGAAGGACAACGGAAACAAAGACACAGATTTTGAAGGCACCTGACTCCCCTGGGTTTTTTTATGCCTAATGATGTGCCTTTCATTCTTGTTATTCAACAGCTCTATTTTCTTGCAGGAATTCACCGGGATATTTGCTTGAATGCATGCACATATTCACAGACATACACACATACGTATATATATATATATATATATATATATATATATATATATATATATATATATATATATATATATATATATAGTATATATATATATATATATATATATATATATATATATATATATATCTATATATATGCTTATGTATGTATGTATGGATAACTGAATAACGAAGTCATGGAACGTGATACATATATAAATAAAGACAAATGCCACGAGTGGATATTAGGTCTCCCGAAACAATGATCCTTTACTAGCAGACTAGTAGTTCCTCACTGGATGAGTCGGTTGTGTACTCGCCTACCAACCTGGTAGCCCCAGTTCGCTCCCAGCTGTTGCCAGCGCGGAATCAAAGGGATTTATTTCTGATCATTAGAAATTCATTTCTCGACATAATAGGTTCGGATCCCACAATAAGCTGTAGGTTCCGTTGCTGAGTACCCAATTGGTTCCTAGCCAAGTAAATAAAAATGTAATCCTTTAGGCCAGCCCTAGGAGAGCCTTTAATAAGCTCAGTGGTCTGGTTAACTGTGAGGATGTCTATCGAAGGGAAACATCGTGAAAGACAGAGACACTAAAACTGAAACGGTTGAACAGAACCAAAGGAGGAAGAAACCGAGAGAAGAGGCGACGACCATTAATTGTATCTTCAACGATCGAGACGAATCATTATCCTTTTTATTCTTCTTCTCTTAACGACGGAAGAAGTGAAAATGGATCTCCAAGTATTTTTTTGTCTCTCGTTAAATTCTCCTTCGCACTTGATGTTCAAGATGATTGACTTAGTTCTGATGATTCCTTTGTGTGGGAATCAAACAAAGGTGGAAGATGGTTTCTTCAGTTCTCAGCCGAAATCTCACTTCCGCTTTGAAGATGAAATGCGCTGGAAGGGATTTAATAGCAGTGATGAAATGTATAGAATCATTTCTCTAACTGACACCAGCGCAAGCCAGCAACAGGTTCCTTACCCTACGGCGACCATTTAAATATGAGACGACTAAACCATTAAGATGGCTAGTGTGGACCTCCGGACTCTTCCTTAATCAACAAGGACCAGATAATGGACAATAAATACATCAGCATTTTCGTAGTAGCAGCAAATAAGGTCGAAATCTCAGATATATCATAGAATTATCAGCCTTACCTTTCAGTTCCAGAGCTCCCTCATTCCTCCTCACACCGTTAGACTGTTTTCGGAGCAGTTTTTAAAGTGAAGAGAAAAAGGCACAAAAATACAATTAGGAGGTTTAGGAGGGAACAGATCTCTCTCTCTCTCTCTCTCTCTCTCTCTCTCCTTATGTCACTAACTCGATTGGACTTAAGGATCGTTCAAGTCAGGCTGCGCCGGAGAAATGCATTACCGAGGTGGGAAAGAGAGGAAGAGAGGAATCGCAAAGCTTTCTCAGTTCCTCACAAGAGGACCTGTGATCAGCATCCTAGTACTTCTCTCTCTCTCTCCTCTCTCTCTCTCTCTCTCTCATCAGCAGAGATAGATTGCCTTAAAGAACCCAAAATGAAAAACAACAGGTTCTGAACCCGTAAAATGGAACTTACAGAAGTTAGAGAACACAGAACCGAGTTTAGAGTTCCAAATCCTTGCACTGTGTAGGATCACAAGTATACACACACACACACACACAAACACGATATATATATTATATATATATATATATATATATATATATATCTATATATATAATCTATTATATATATATATATATATATATATAGATATATATATATATATATATATATATATATATATATAATATTAATAATATATATATATAATATATATATATATATATATATATATATATATATATATTATATATATATATATATATATATAATATATATATATATATATATATATATATATATTATATATATATTTATATATATATATATATATATATATATATATATATATATATATATATATATATATATATAAATATAAAAGATATTTTATAATACGAATAATATGTATATATATATATATATATATATATATATATATATATATATATATATATATATATATATATATATATATATGTCACTACCCATGAGGTCCATATGGACTGACTACCAGACCTACAACGGTACAGGATTTGGAACTTGAATCAAAATTTAAGCCTTTAAAATTTCTAACTAACCTCTTATGATTACTCCAACATCGCATTCTTCAACATAGAGACCCAATCCATCATTAAATGTCTGACAATGAGAATAAATAGGATTTATTTAATATTCCTTTCACAGCATTCTGTATGGACCTTCTGCTTCCCCTCATTACTCTGGAGAAAAAAAAAAGTCTTCTTAGTTCCGTTGACAATTCTTTTGCTTCTTCGTCACTTTGTCAACAAACAAAAATAAAGGCTTCGTGATAAAAACACAACATTCCTTCTTGGCATTTCGTGTAACAAATAAAC
>NC_061095.1:51538169-51593169 GCF_015104395.2 Macrobrachium nipponense | reverse complement strand
TTACTTCTCTTAAATGGGTATAATAAATTTGGTGAAATTGTGGTTTTTGAAGAAAGTTTTTTCCCTAACTACCATTTGTTAAAATCGTTCAAGTTCAGCTTAACACATTTGATCATGAACTAAAGTGAAACATTAGTCTTACCTCGTCCTGTCAGTCCATCTTATGCAAACACACTCACACAGACACGCAAACAAACAGCACACATAAATAAAGAGTAACCCAACATTAAAACAAGACGAGATCTGACCACGAAACATCGATGACTCCATAACGAAGAGCGATTCTTGCTTCCTCCCGCGAAATCTAAAAATGATTCTTCTTTACTTGGCGGAAGTAATTATGGCCTCACCAAAATGACCCTACAATTCCGAATTCCATCCAGGAGAGAGAGATAGAGAGAGAGAGAGAGAGAGAGAGAGAGAGAGAGAGAGAGAAGGAGAGTTTGAAGAAGTCCTAACTTATGTCCCGCAAATTCCACCCGAATTGCACAAGTCGGTAATTACTTGGGATCTAATTCTGTTCGGATTCTCTGTCTCAGTACTAATCTATCTATATATATATATATATATAATATATATATTATATATATATATATATATATATATATATATATATATATATATATATATATATATATACATAAGTATCTAAGGCAAACTTGAATTAAACCAGGCTGGATAATCTAGTAAAGGGGAAAAGGCTGATTTACAAAGCATAATTATTGTTTGTTGGTCACAGAGCGCGGAAGTAAATTCAGGCAGAAGACTAAAAATTTAAAGAGGGGGAGAGAAACGCAAACCTTAAATAAAAGTGTACATAACACAGATGCATATTGTTTACGTAATCTAAGATTTTATGGCATATAAGGAACAGGCATTTTTTTTTTATTCTAGACCGAATATACATTTCAAATATTCTCTAAATTAAGAAAGAGGCGGATTCCCATCCCCTTCAGAATATTTTACACGACAATAGATCAATTCGCTTTTATGTCAAAGGATTGTTCCTTAGTCCTATGGGAAGTTCATACGCCTACCGTACATTTTTAACTTATTGTCTCACCACTCATTTGAATATTGAATATATATGAAGTCATATTTTACAACCATGTTCTAAAAGCAGCATTTTCTTTGTGAATAATTTGTATTTATCACGTAGAACAAAAACTAAATTAAAAAAATATAGCTGAAAATCATATAAGTAGCTCGCACTTGATTATTATTATTATTATTATTCAGAAGATGAAGAACCCTATTCATATGGAACAAGAAGCCACTAATTTGAAATCCAAGAAGCTTCCAAAGAATATTAAGGTGTTCATTCGAAAGAAGTAACCGAAGGTAAAAGGGAATACAGATCACTTATTAAAAGATAGATTAAAGTAATAAATAAATAGATAATTAAAATGCAAGGAGTAGTAATGCACTGCATCTTAGCTTGATGAGAATGAACGTAACAATGACCAACATATATTAATTTCCATTCAAGAAGAATCAGTTCGTTTCTCACACAAGAACAAAGGAAATTCAGTCCCAACTGACGACGCAGAACCAGAATAATTATTTCGACAGAGCCACGAGGGAAATCTGTCTTTTTTTTTTCATGCTACCCTGGAAGGTTACATTTCAGAAACGAGGTTTAAAAATGAACTGGTAATTTTTCCGGAAGGAAAATCCTCGAGAGTCTGAGATTTATTTTATGTCTGTTGCTCTTTCCATTTTCCATTTTCTGCTGCTGCTCTTATCTGGCGTAAAACAGAGTATGGAATTTAAACCGAAGGCCAAGCGCTGGGACCTACGAGGTCATTCAGAGCTGAAACGGAAATTGACACTCAAAAGGTATGAAAGGCGTAACAGGAGGAAGACCTCCTGTTACACCATGAAATGATTGTTGGGAGACATTGGCTACCAAGATGGAAGAAAGAGAATATGAATGGAGGTACAGTAAAGGATGAAAGGGATTGCAGTTAGTGGTCAAGGGACGCCACAAAGAATCGTAATTAATGACTACAGTGCACCGCGTGAGGTGCACCGACGCACTACTGCTTTCCTACGGGAGATCCCTGTGGCCTAGGTAGCGGAGGTGGGGTTTTTGTTTGTGAAGACTTTCTTTGAAACACACACACACACACACACACAGATCTATATATATATATAATATATATATATATATATATATATATATATATATATATATATATATATATATATATAATATATATATATATATAATATATATATATGCAAAACCTTTAATACAACTGAGGTAATGAGTTTCTGATACCAGCAATGTAAGAAAAAGACTGAACTATTAAACCTCTTTTATTCTTTCTTTCGAATAATATCACAGATACTGGAAAACCAATCTCTCTCTCTCTCTTTCTCTCTCTCTCTCTCTCTCTCTTCTCTCTCTCCTCTAATCCTTCTTTGTTTGTTTCAATTTAGACGAACCAAGGAAAGCAACAAAGAGAGGAGGAGGAGGAGGTAGAAAAAATCCCGAGGAATCAGAAGGAACAGAACTCAAGAACTGGAAGCCTTTGTTTATGTGTCGTGTAATGGACGGGACACAAACAAAAGGCAGATCCTACACAAAGGTGAAATCAAATGCCCGAAACTAAACATTATTCTCTCTTATGCTCAAAACTGGCATAACACAGTCAATTTTACGCCTTTCATTAAGGTCATTCATAATAGCCTCATATTTACGAAGATTATTCCAAAACTCCAAATATCATGATAAGTTTCCAAAAATCAAAACATTTTCATTTCTATGAGGAAAACAAGTCACATGAGAAGGTAGAAGTGGTGGACGGTGTAGATGTTATGTGGTAGGTACAGTTATTGCAAAGACCCTACGACTGTCTATTGCACTGAAAAATTTGAGAGAGAGAGAGAGAGAGAGAGAGAGAGAGAGAGAGAGAGAGAGAGAGAAAAAAACTACGACTGTCCATTGCATTGAAAATTTTTAAATAAACAATTTTGGTTGGTATATTACTGGGGCAATTGACAGACAGACAGACAGAGAAATGAGCGCGCGCGCGCGCGCGTGCGAGAGAGAGAGAGAGAGAGAGAGAGAGAGATTTACTCTTCTTCCCAAGCAAAAGCAAACATCCTCTAATTACTCGTGAACGAACCCAGCATTTGCATTCCGCCCAATTAACAGCAGAAGTCGTGTTTCCAAAAGAGGCGCCCCTTGTAATGTTCTCGTCTCCAGTCACTTCCTTCCTCAGTCTGGTTCGTTTTTAAACTCTTACTTATTAACCTTTCGTTTAATTGATTATTAATCGTTAGGCAAATGTATGGAATGAAGACTAGCTTCTGTATTCCTGCTTAGAATGGTGTATTAGCTTTCTTTCGATTTAATATAAATTGTTGATTAAGACTTAGTGATGTCCTACCATAAAGTTGAATTGTAATTTTACAAATGAGTGAATGAAACTCGTTGTAGATATGTAATTCATCCATTACTAACAATATATATTTTAAATGATATTTTCATAATATTTATGAATATCATCAATCACTAATCATTCACTTAGTAATGGAAATCTGGGTTCAAAGTTTTGGTGGCCTTTGGTCTAGGAGAAAAATGGCTGACTTAACATGAAGCTCAAATAAATGTATGAATGTGTATTTGATGATTGTTTTAAGATTATTTCAACTGACTTGAAGGCAATTTAATGCTTTAGAAGATTTACTTAGTTGAATCAATATTTCTAATTTTGTCACGATTTTCGTATCCTTCCATTTTATGCTTAATATTCATGCGGATTCGATTTATAAGACGTTTGCTGTGTATAATAATGGCAATCTTTTTCTGCTGTAGTTGATAATATCATTCTTCACTTTAAATCTCCTTTTAATATGTCCTATAAACATCTGCTTTCTTTCCTGTCTTTTCCTTAGCTCATTAAAAACATTTAAATACCCATTTTACCAACCAACTAATTGCCTTCTATTCCTCTACATATATTATTTTGGTCAATACTCTCTCTATATTATTTGCAATGCAAGGCTTGGTGTATTGTCAAAACTAAAAGTGTAGGAATCTTTAACAATCTTTAGGGGAGCTGTAGGAATGGAATTGAATATAGTATTTAGGCCAAAAGCCAAGCGTTGGGACCTATGAGGTCATCCACACTGAAATGAAAATTGAGAGCGAAAGGTTTGAAAGGTGTAACAGGAGGAAAACATTTTGCAGTTGCACTATGGAATAATTGTTAGGAGAGGTTTGAGGATAGTAAGATGGAAGAAAGAAAATATGAACGGATGAACAATAAAAAGTATGAAAGGAATTGCAGCTAGAGGCCATAGGGACGCTGCAAAAAACCTTAAGAAATGCCTACAATGCACCGCGTCGGGTGCACTGACGGCACTATCACCTTACATGGAACATGGGACAATAGCTTGATATCGATATCTGTACCTAAAAAGAATAAAATACAGAAAGTCTAAGTTTTCCAGAGAAGCAAAAAATGATGGCAATGATCTAACGACTTCTCTGCAATTATTTTCCTCCTAAAACTAATACCTCATTTTCCAAGGAGGTCCTTTCTGGTGCAACACCAAAACTTGTTCTAACCTCCCGAAGAGAATCTTATCGACGCTGCTCCAAAAATGAAGGGGAAAAGTCTTCATAAAAGTAAAGGAGGGAAATCTCCTCAAAAGAGACACCAGCAAGACTGTTCGTTGCTTCAGAAAGAATGTCACAAACTCCTCTGCCTTTTTTCCCTTCTATTTATTGACCTTCCAGGGGAAGTTCGTACCCCAAGTTGCAGGCTTAAGGAAGCTAAGAGGGTCTTGGTAAACCGTTTAAAGATTAATATTTTATCAGAACTTTCTAATACTTTATATATGTTTTTTTTCCTAGAAAATAGATAAGACAGTTAAGATTCTACAGCCTGCAAATCGTTACTACTTGGATATGGTGAGCTGTCTTCAATTCGATGTCTTTAATGTGAAACTAAATATGCAAACTGATCGATAATGAATATATTGATCAAAATCCCAGGCTGTATTATTTTATAATTAAGAAACGAACGTATGATAAACGCCAGCATCGTCATTCCAATACGGACACACATAATGGACCTTATATTAAGCGAGCCTAAAGATTTGTTATCATGATATCCATAAGAGACGAAACAGAGGCAAAACCACCCGATACATATATGTCCACCAATTCCCTGCCTCTTTAACAGATCCACAACATATTACGACGAAGCAAAAGGCGAAAGGAATAAGAGATAAAAGGAATAAAAGGCGAAAGGAATAACGGAGGTTATCCGAAGGTGATTCGGAGTTGTGCTAACTCTAACGACCAGCAACAAAACGGCGAAATATCCCCCAATAAAAGAACAACAACGAAGAGGAAGACATATCAGCTTTCCATACTCTGACCAACTTCATTGCTGAGTTTATTCTACCGTCGTGGGATGTTCTATATAGAGATAAGGTTTCAGACTTCTCTCTCGATTGATGTGTGTGGCAAGAATTTTGATTGCGGAAAAAAAGCTTTGGAGATGGTATGAATCAATTGCTTTAGAGAAACCACTATATAATAAGTTTAGACATAATGAAATTCCACAATGAAGTCTACAGTGGGGCAACAAATATGGTTAAAAGTTATGACAAAACTGGAGAGTGACTGGCTTGTTATGAAAGTAGGTGTGAGACCAAAATGAAGACAATAACTTTGTTTTAGAATTACTCCTTATAAAATCATATCATAAAATCGATAGAGAGACAATAACGATGGTGACAAGCTTGTATGGTATAGAAGATAAAATGCAAATATAGTTAAAATTTATTCAACAAGCAAAGTGAATTTATCAGACATGTAGACGGAGAGTGGTTTTCTGTAAAAGTGTCTCCATGATTATCCAATGTCATTATGAGTGGAGAAACGCAATTGACGAAGGATGTAGATCCAAAGTTGGGGATATGTCAACGAATGATGGCTGACTAATGGAATGACTGATGTTTGCAGGTGATACAACTGATTGGGGACAGTGAGAGAAACTGCAGAATCCGGTGGGAGTCTGACAGGTTCTGCTGCTGCTGGAGTGAGAGCACATCTGGAGGCAAATGGAAATTAGGATTGTGGATATATATATATATATATATATATATATATATATATATATATATATATATATATATGAAAATAAATAAATATGATTAAAATGAGATTAATATCGAAATCCACGTACTGAGAGAGACCTCCATTTCAATTGGAATTCCCTGGGCTCACAAGGAAATATATAAAAATTCTCCCAATTTTTTTCTGGTCGAAATGATTTTCAAACTGTGAGGAAATTCTTCTCTCGCATGAAATATATAATTTATTCCGACAATTGGGAATCGCTTGGAATATCATCAGGGAATAATTATATAATCATTATTCCTAGCCACGTCATGATGGATAGCCCTGGAAATATTTAAATAATATATGCCTTTCTTGCCTTCAGTGGCATGTAGGGGTAAGTGACAATTTCGTGTATGCATATACATATATAAAACAAAGATATATACATATATATTCATAAATAAAGTTCGCATCAATGGTTATGAAGTGTCTTTTATTGAACTAACGCAGTCAGGGGAGTCAGAGCAGAACAGAATAACAAAACGAGAACACCGCTTGAATAACATCCCATGAACACTTGTTTTGTTGAACTCTTTTTGAGTATTTAGTAACTAAAAGAGTCTTTGTTCTCTCTAGCGATGCTTTGGTGGAAAGGCTCTTTGTTAGATCAGCGAATTCAATGTTCAGTCTGATCAATAACTGAATGATATATATATATATCTATATATATATATATATATATATTATATATATATATATATATATATATATACATATACATACATATATATATATATATATAATATATATATATATATATATATATATATATATATATATATATATATATAAACTGAATCACCAATATTTGGAACTTGATAAATCCATAAAATAAAGGTATAAGCCACGAAGGGAAGATAAACAACGGGTGTCTGTAAGATCTTTCAAAAACTTAACGGTAAGTCGAAAGATCTTGCAGAAACTCTGTTGTTTATATTTCCTTTGTGCTTTATACCTTTATATATATATATATTATATATATATATATATATATATATATATATATATATATATATTATATATATATATATATATTATATATAATGCTATATATATAATGTATATATATATATATATATATATATATATATATATATATATTATATACTAAATATATATATTATATAAAGGTATAAGCCACAAAGGAAATATAAACAACAGAGTTTCTGCAAGATCTTTCGACTTACCGTTAAGCCGAACGATCTTGCAGAAACTCCGTTGTTTATTTTCCCTTCGTGGCTTATACCTTTTATTTATGGATTTATCAAGTTCCAAACATTGGTGATTCAGTTATGTATATATATATATATATATATATATATATATATATATATATATATATATATAATATATATATATATATATATATATATATATATTAAACTCAATAATTTCAAAACCATTTTTTATTCTCTGTTCAAAATTATTTCAGTAAAACCAAATTATCAAATACAGAAACAATAAGAAAATTATATAATAAATATATATCAGTAATTGGTAATAAAACTTGGATAATATATTTAAGCCATGATTCACTGAGCCTTTGTACTGAAATGTATGCACTGATTATGATTATTTTATCAGAATCGATGTACAAACGTATTTCTTATTATATTCAAATCGCAGTGAGCAAAGTCACGCTGTCACTAAATTATGATTAAGGTGAGAGTTGATGCAATTTTTTATATATGTTTTGTTTATGTAACCCGAATGAGGCAAGATATCACTACATCAGGACGAAATGATTTGTGAAAGTCAGTTGTCATTTAATTCTGAACCATTCGCCTTTTATGTGAATGAATAACATTTTTTATGAATGAAATAACATTTCACCTTATTGGCTTTCGGTTGTTTGTGTTGGGGGGAAATATACGGTTGGATGAAAGTTTCAATATTTGAATTGACTCTAATTCAATATACGATATCGAATGTGATGACATGATAACAATGGTATATAAATAAATTCTGATAACAGTAATGATTCTTATCATCATCATCCTCATTATTATGTTTTTAGTATTATTATATGGAAAACGACGAACGTATATTACTGAATATATTCCTTCAATTACTATTGTTGTTATAAAAGTATGTAAGACATCAAAGGAAGTGTTTACACAAAGTTAGGTCTTGCACACACACACACACACACACACAGAATAAGCATTTGAACATTAGGAAACGGTCACATTGAAACAGTTAACAGAAATATAATGAGAGAGAGAGAGAGAGAGAGAGAGAGAGAGAGAGAGAGAGAGAGAGAGAGAGAGAGAGTTTAACGAGCGAGGCACCAATGGCACGTAAAGAAAAAGTCAGGATTTGTATCCTACTGGAATTAAAGCCTAATTTTCCCTGAACAGAAGAGCCTTAATACATTACTGAGAATATTATACAATAGTCTCTTTGACAGTTAACTTACGAGCAACGCCTGCCAGAGGATGCATCGCTTCGATGGATGTAGTCCCTGTTTAACAACGTCCCCTTTGATGAGACCATACCATGATCTTAAACATCCCAGAGCATGCCCTTCGAGCCCTGTTGGAAATCTGTACTAAGAAGGCCTCTTTTGCTGATCACCGCAACTATATGTTCACCCAGATCGACGGCGATGGGATCTCCCCTTGGGGTCCTTTTCGCCAATTTCTATGTGGGTACCGTCGAAGAGAGGGTCTTCCTGATATCCAGGAAACCAAGCATGTACGTGCGCTACATTGATGATACCTTCGTCTGCGCCGACTCCCAGCTGTCTCACGTTCACGATTGAACATTGCCAAGACCGCCGCCTCCCCTTCCTTGACGTCCTTGTCGAACAGCGAGATTCCGGATTCAGCACGAGGGTGTACACGAAGCCGACGAACTTGGGAATGTGCATGAACGGTGAGAGCGAGTGCCCTGAGAAGTATAGGCGCTCCACCATCAGCGCCTTCGTTAGGAGGGCCCTCTCACACTGCTCCTCCTGGAATGACACACACAGTGAGTTGGGGCGCGCCACCCAGGTCCTCGTCGACAACGGACACACCATCGTGCTGTTGATGAGTCAATAAGGAAAAGTATGGAAGCCTGGTACCACTACCACCAGGAACCCCGCCCCAACGTTGCAGAGCCCATCAAGCTTTTCTACAAGGGGCATTTCCACCGGAGGTACAAGGAAGACGAACAAACCCTCAAAAAGATCATCGAGGAAAACGTCAGCCCAGCCGACCCAGACAGAAATATGAAGATAATTATATATTATAAAACATAAAACAAAGAACATGAGCATCCTGGTGATGAGAAACAATCCTTCGGCGCCCCTGCAGGATCCCTTGAAGAAGACGAGTGTGGTCTACCGTTACACATGCCCCGTCCGAGGATGCCTCGGCAAATACGTCGGTATGACCTCCATACGTTTCTCCAAGCGAATCTCCTGCCACGCCCAAGAAGGAGCCATATTCAACCACGCCAGGACTGCTCATAACAAAAAAGAAATGATATTATCCCTAATATCGAAATAATAGATCAGACAACGGATCCCCGACTCTGCGCCTCCTAGGAGCCCTCAATATAGGTAAGGAGAAACCAAATTTAAACATCACTCAAGAAACGTTTCCCCACAGGATGATAGGATTCCTGCTACAGACGGAATTCCTGACGTTCATCCCCATGCACACTACTGTGGCGCTCGCACGAGAGAATCCCCGAGACCTTCGAGGCGAGATCCTCGACTTCCCCAAGACCAGCCCGCCCGACCAATGAGAATGCAACTCTAGGTCCAAGGCGCTATAAATACCGCCCCACAAACTTTCTTGCTACATTCTCTTCAACCGACTTGTCCGAAGATGACCTGCGAGAAGGTCGAAACGTCACGTGATACCAGCTATACCAGTACCAATACCAGCCCTTAAAACCAAAGACGGCCCCGGCCCGAACTGAAGTACGCCTACGGAATAATACCGGCACTGACGACGACCCCTGCTTGCCCTGGACCTGGTATCCTGTTCTATTAAAATATTACCTTCGGCATTTACAATTTTTTGAAAATTCTCAATATGAATATTGGCCTGAGAAGCGAATTGTAAGGAAAATAGAAAAAAACAATATATAAAATCAATTCGCTTAATTCTGCCATCCTTTTTAAAAATAATAATATTAATAATGTCCATCAACCACTGATACATATACATATATGCATATATATGTGTGTGTGTGTGTAGCTATAAAGTGTATAATATATCCCCCAAAAAGGACAACTGTAATACCTCTGACATCCTAATTAAAGCCTTTGTTTTTCGAAGCGATTTTTCCAATATGTGAAAACTTCAGAGAACTCGCAAGTGTATCGTAATCCTCTTTACCACTGTGGCTGTATGTTTTACCATAGAGAGAGAGAGAGGAGGGGGTTGGGGAATTCGTTGTCCTTATGATGTTGGCTGTTTTCTTACTTGAGATTTATGATGACAGCACGATAAGAACTTTCCCCTTCCACACTAATAATACATCACTCAGAGAGAAAGAGAGAGAGAGAGATATCACCATTACGATGCCGAGAGAGAGAGAGAGGCTTTACAAATCTCTTCGCCACAAACGAACGCAGGTAACGTTATTTACATAAATTAATTCAGGAGCATTTATTGACATTTATGGAATGTATGAGGAATATACAAACAGGTAAGAAGTTTGGGCTTTGTTTCTGCAACTGAATTTGCCCTCAAACACGACTTTTAAATCTGGAAAATCATGGAGTTGGATTATTTAGTCTAAAGGAATTCTCTGTGGAAACTTTTTATTTATATTATACATTTTGCAGGCCGAAAAAAGTTCTTTTTATATTATACATATTGCAGTAAAAAACAAAAACGAGCAAACAAACAAAAAATTGCACACATTGCACACACATACAAAGCTTGACCAACTAAACACCACATTCTTTAGAAGCTTGAATTTCAAGTCAGTTGTCGCTGTTATGGTCTTGTTCCATATGAAAAGGGTTCATCTGGATAATAATAATAATAATAATGATAATAATAATAATAATAAATTCTTCATACTTATGAGTTTCGAGAACGATGCATGAAATATCTGAAACACTGGTGAAATTATTATTAGTTATTATTATTATTATTATTATTATTATTATTATTATTATTATTATTTAGAAGAAGAAGAAGAAAAAAACCCATTTTACATGGAACAAATCTTTCTACAGGGGCCACTGACTTGAAATTCAAGCTTCCCAAGAATAAGGTGTTCATTAGCAAGAAGTAACAGAAGGTAAAGGGGAATACAGAAAAATAGAAGAGATCACTTATTAAAAAAAAAAAGTTAATAAATACATGTAAAACAAATACAATTAAGAATTGTATTTGGGTAGTAATGCAGTCCATCTTCGCTTATGAGTTTCCAAAACATGTTAAATACCTGCATTTTTTGCTGATGAATGTTCTAATTAAATGTCATTTTTGGTAATAATTAAAAACTCCACCGTCATTTCACGCCTGCGATCAATAACGTTACAAACTAGAATTTCCTCGTTTTTGTTTTCTGTTTTTCTGCCTCTGAAATTACATAAACAATGTTGCTTGGAATTCTCGATACGCAGCGTTCTGCTGTAGGTTATAGGTTATAAGGAATTGGTGCAAATTTGCACATTTATGGAACTGACCATAAAATCCCTGCAGCTGAAACGTCATCTTGGAAAGGTGGGATCTCGAACCTCTGCTTCGGTTATTCATCATTCAAGTTATCTGGGTTTGATTGGGAATCAGGAACTGTAGATAGATTTGCTTGATTGCTTGCTTGCTTGGCTTGGTAGATTTGCTTGCATGCTTGAAAGATTTGCTTGCTTCTTGCTTGCTTATTTGCTTGACAAATTTGTGTGCTTGCTTGGCTTCATAAGCATGTCTGATATATTTCATTGCTTCCTGCTTTCCTTGAAAGATTAGCTTGCTTGCTTGTTTGACTTGAAAAGATTTGCTTGCTTGTTTTGGTTTCTTTACTACTTTGCTTGCTAGATTGTTCGCTATATTGTTTGCTTGCTTGCTTGCTTGCTATATTGCTTGCTTGCTTGCTCACTTATATGCTTGTTTGTAGGATTACATGCTTGCTAGATTGCTTGCTCAATAGTTGATTGCTTAACTTGTTTGCTTGCTTGCTTTGCTTGATTACTTTACGTCTTTGCTTGCTTGCTTTGCTTCCTTGCTTGATTGTTTGTTTGCTTGATTTGCTTGCTTCTTTGCTTGATTGTATGATTGTTCGATTGCTTTTTTTTGCTTGCTTTTCTTGCTTGCTTTGCTTCCTCCTTGGCTTGATTGCTTGCATTGCTTGTTTTTCTTGCTTGCTTTGATTGCTTTGCTTGCTGGCTTGATAGATTTGCTGCACTGTTTGGTTACTTGATTTTTTGTTACTTTGCTTGCTTGCTTGCTAACTTGGTTGCTTGCTTGATGGATTTGCTTGCATGCTTGCTAACTTGGTTGCTTGCTTGATGGATTTGCTTGCATGTTTGCTCAATTGTTTTGCATTGCTTGCTTTCTTGCTTGCTTTGTTTGCTTGGTTGATTTGCTTGCTTGCTTGAACTGCTTGGTGTTGTTGGGCTTTGCTGTTTCTTAGCGTGCTTGCTTGCTTGCTGTTTTTTTTTTTTGCTTTGCATGCTGATGGGATTTGCACGCTTGATTTGCTTGCCTGGTTGCTTTGCTTACTTGCATGGTTTGCTTGGTTTGCTTACTTGCTTGCTTTGCTTATTTGCCTTGTTTACTTTGCTTTCTTGTTTGTTTAAATGCTTTATTTGCTTCCTTGTTTTCTATGCTTGTTTATTTACTTTGCTTGCTTGCTTTGTTTACTTTCTTGCTTTCTTTACTTGCCTGCTTTGCTTGTTGCTTTGCTTTCACTGCTTGCTTGCATTACTTCCTTGCTAGCTTTGTTTGTTTACTTGCTTTGCTGTCTTGCTTGGTTTTTCCACATCATGCAAACATTCAGAACAAATAATTCTTTGTCTTAAAGAACAAATGTCAAAATTCCCTTCGTGTAATAAGAACGCATATCCTTTGGTCATACAAACAATGGACTCGTTTTATAAATCCTAATATCACTCAGTCAGCAACTATCGTGTGATTTTTCAGCATCTACATAAAGAAAAAAAGTCAGCAAATTCTTTTAAACCATCGTGAACAAATATATCAACAGAATAGACGTTCTCTTAGATTTTGCGAACTGCAAAGTTAAAGAGATCAGCTTTTTCGCAGTTTTGTCAGACCGAAATAGCAGGAACTTGGCAAAGGATCTGAGCATCGTGTGAGGCTTTCGAATCGAACAGGAGATTACAATATTCCCAAATGGGTTTGACTCGTACCCGGAGATTATCTGTCCTGAATTCTATAAACTGATTCGTTTATTGCACCCGGCCACTCTGGTTATACAATAGAGCAAGTTTAATCTTTTTATTTTTCTTGAGATCTCCAGCTGAAAACCCTTGGGAACTGAAGGGTCAACATGAAGGCTCCAAAGGAAAATCAGCCTGCAGAGAGTGAAAGAAGTTACGGTAAAAGGTAAAATATAAATAAATGAGAAGGAATAGAAAATAAACATATAAGCCTGAAATTCAGGAGACGTCAGCAGTAGAAGAAGAGAGCAGGAAGGAATTATCTCTTCGCTGAAACATTTGGAGCTCAGAAGATTCCACAACTGCGTCAGGCATAGTATTCCCAATTGTAATCGTAGCGAAGATAAAACTCCTGAAATAATACTCCCATTCCAACAAGACAAAGAACCCAGTCCCCACCGACGAACTGATCCACAAAAACACGAGTGAGACAAACTGATAATCCTGTAGTTGTGAAAATATTGAAACTCTAATTAGTTTCTCCAAATTTAGTTACTCATTCTTCACCACTCTCGGAGTTCCTAAGTTGAATTCATGTTTCATTAACCTGCAACTCACTCGTTCGCGATTCAATAAATTAAATGCAGACCATATTAAACTCCAGTTTCATCCGTAATCTGAATGCCAATGAGAAGTTATACGGTACATCGTGAATAATGGGAGTTTTCTTTTATTTTGGGAATTTCATGGGAAAATTTGTAAGGTTGGAATGCATATTATATTCTAAATCATTACTGGTGAGATTTAGGGTAATGTGCTTAAATACTGTAACACAGAGAGAGAGAGAGAGAGAGAGAGAGAGAGAGAGAGAGTAATACACTGTAAGAAACAAAGACAAAAGGGCAATTAATTCGTCATTGACCGGACATTGGAGATATGAATCTTCGTCATTACCCGGACACTGCAGAAAGAAAACTCTTGTTTTGAAACCCCAATTCGTCATTATCCGGACACTGCAGACAGAACCTTTGAATCACAACTGATGTCCACATCTCGAGTCCCAAAATCCATCTTCCCTCCAAAGGCACCTCCTCAGATGGACCAATCAGAGGCTGCCACCTGTGGCCATATATACTGCCCCTCCTGAATGAATAGCCAGTGGAGTTTCCCCCATTTGATGGGGTCATTTGAATGACCTCGCCCGAGCAATGCCCAGGGCACTGTTATGGTTCTGTTCTTCTGAGTCTAAAAGATACTCTCTCTCTCTCTCTCTCTCTCTCTCTCTCTCTCTCTCTCTCTCTCTCTCATATGCTTTATAGCATCGGCTGAAGAAAGCGATTGGTTCATGAGATGTCTTTCACGCGTCGTATATTTAAGATATTCCTTTTATTTATCTCATAAATCACGTTGCTTCCTGAGGTATTGTTATACCTTCGGGTCGAACATGGAATGCATCCAAAGCTACCAGATTCCTACTGTTCCCATTCCCAATAGCTATAAATATTTCAGTATGAACCATGAATGCCTGAATACTTTTTTCAGAATCCTTTTATGATAGCTCTGGGAGTTTGAGCGTTCATCATCTCTCACAAGGAAGATGAAATGAAACTTGCAACAAAAATGGTTTCGTAACGAGAAGGAATTTTGGTAAAAAATGGACTATATCCTTCACGGGAATATATATACAGCATGGTAAAACTGCTAAGAATCTCCAATTAGCAGAAGATTTTGCAAAAAGAACCATTACACCGACTCTGAACCAGAATTGCATAAAACTTGCAGAATATTAACTTCCGAGGCAAGTAGATATTTCAATCCCATCAAAGAGGCTGCCCAGCCGATAAAAACTAATTTGCAAAAGAGCCCAGCACTCAACCCCAGGGAGAGGGATTAAGGTCCACCGTAAAGTTTTGGGGGGAAGAATTTGAAACTTTCATGCAAAGCTTAGAACCCACTTTACATTTTAGCTTATTTAAGAAGAAACTTAGAAAATTCTTAGAATATGAGATGAGCAGAATATTCAATGTCAAAATTTGAAGCCAGGTGAAATTAAAGATGAATTTTAATGATGATATTTACCTGAAAGAAGGTAGGTACACGTTAGTCTAATTAAGTCTAAAATTAGAACTTGCACAGTTCCTAGACTTTCAAGTCTTTATCTGACAAGTCTCCGAAACTGAAGAGAAATAAATGAATCACTGAGATTGAAATCCAATATGCAAATTCCTCTTTCACAGTCACATCCCCCCAACCTTCGCCAAAATACAATTATGTAATTGAAGATCAACAAGCTAATCTCTTGTCAATTTGCAAATTATGTTCTTTTAAAAGTCAACTGTCCTTTTTGATGATAGTTTCTTATGAAATTTTCTTTTTGAGACGAAATATATAAATTTAGTCTTTCAAAATAAAGTATAAAAAAAACTAGTTCACAAATATTCTTTTGAATTGCCTACTTTTAAAACGGACTCATATCTAACCCAATATGCTTATTAATGCCAAGATTAACTTTCCTGTAATGAACAAATATTGATTTGTCAAGAGCAATTATATTCAAATATGCTTCAGTATTCCATTTCTCTGTTTTAAATATGTATTTTTATATGAATATTAGGGTCTATAGTCAGATATTTATATTTTGTTCCGAACAGTTTATTTATTGATGGTCAGTTTTAAAGCAAACATCACATTTCAAGTAGTTCTTGCAAAGTAACTTTATCAACCCATTCCTTTCATTCGTAAAATTAGGCGTAATGTAGATAGTGGTAATAGCCATTAAGTGTAAGCATTTATATGTGCGTGTGTGTGTGTGTGCGCGCGAGTTGGTAATCTTGCTTAAGGTTATTCCAACACGTAATATCAGTCAAGATATATCGAAGGAAAGTATCTATAAAAACAAAGCATTATTTTGTGGGTAAAGCAACAGGAAGGATTTATATACAGGCGGGATAAAAAGCTCTCAAATTCATTCACAAGTTCTGGAAAGTCTTAAAGTTTCCTTATAAAGGGAAACTGTTCCGCAGGAGAGAGAGAGAGAGAGAGAGAGAGAGAGAGAGAGAGAGAGAGAGAGAGAGAGAGAGCACTGAATGCATGAGCCATTTTACCCTAATCGATCTGTTATATAATAATAATAATAATAATAATAATAATAATAATAATAATAATAATAATAATAATAACAATAATAATAATAATGTTCTAAAGGGTCCACAATAATACAAAGTGTAAAAAGTCCGTGTATAATTTCGAAGACTTTACAGAAAGCTTTCGAACCCTCCCTGGGGTTCGAAAGCTTTCTGTAGTCTTCAAAATTATACACGGACTTTTTACACTTTGTATTATTGTGGAACCTTTAGAACATTATATATACTCTCGCGATAGAGAGTTTTTCCCTAATAATAATAATAATAATAATAATAATAATAATAATAATATAATAATAATAATAATAATAATAATAATAATAATAATAATAATAAAGTTGCTCGATTATAAAATCTCTTGAAACAAAATTATGCAGCGTAATTATGAAAATCTTTACGATTCCCAAACCAAATTTACTTAAGGTTTGATGTTTTTTTTTGACAGAAGCTAATTTCTTTTGTTGGATCTGTCAGTTCAGCAGCAAAACACTTCGCTACTACTAGATGGAAATGTAGTTCTGGATTTAAGGAATATTTCTATCATATTTTTTTTCTTGATTTAATGAAACGTTGTTGAATGGTCTAATTGTAGAGTCTGACGTCTTCGTTCACGAAAAAGGAAGCTGCTTATTATTGAACTGTTTTACCAAGCGGGAATCTAAGCATATTTTATTCCCGTAGTTGGTAAACGGTACACGAATGTAAAATGACTGCATTCATACAATCTCGGCCAAATTTTAGAGCATCGATGACACAAAATATTAAACTTGTCCTACTGATAATAACTGAATATATTTTTAAAAAGTAATAATCAAACATACGCCGTGTTCTCCGTAGTGCTGAATACGACAGCTTCTTTGGAAGCTTGAATTTCGAGTCGGTGTCCCCTTTGTTGGGCTTGTTCCTTGTGAATAGGGTTCACCTTCTGATTAATAATAATAATAATAATAATAATAATAATAATAATAATAATAATAATAATAATAATCTTGTAAATTTCCTCCAGAAGAAGAGGCGTAAGAACTGGTTGAATGCGGCCTGAATTAAACAGGGTAGAAGTGTTGCTCCCCTTGGGGGAGAGAGCATTAAACAGTGCGGAACAAGACTGACCTCAATCTGAGACCGAAATAAAACTTCCCAGTTGTGCTCTGTCTCAATATTTCTTTTACTCTCTATAGTCCTTTCAAATTATGCGCCCGCGTTAGTTAAGGGTTGTGGTTTATTGTTAGTAATAAAAATCCTTTTTATGGATTATGCAGTTTCACGGAAGGGATCTGCTTTGGCTTAGTTTAATGGCATGGCAGTAAATTTTTCTTTTTTTAAATATATATCATACTGAGGTTATTTACGTTTCTGCTTCTCTTTAGGTAAATATATCTCTTAGCTCAATCCTCTTTTGTTTGACAATATATTATCTGATTTAATATTCTGGATCTTTTATGGAATTCTGATCTAAACTTAGTCGAATGATTCTTTTCAAATTAGATATTCATAGGGGTCTTTCCTCGATGCTTATCTGTTCTCGTGAATGTCAGTCATTCTTTCTCAAAATTCCCTCTGGTTAGGAAACCCTTTTTTGTTGCAAGTTTCATTTCCTCTGTTGTGTGAGGTGTGAGGTGTGATGTCTGCTGCCTATAAAAGATTCTGGAAACATATACAAGAGTCAATGGGACGATGATTGTTTCTGGGAATGGGAACAATAGGAATCTGTTCCCGAAGTGCAACGATACCTCTGGTTGGTACGGTAATCATAGAAAAAATTTAGGTAATATTTCAACATCTCAACACATGGAAGACGTGCTATTTCGGACCATTTACTTTCCTTTGTTTAACCATAATATAAATGACACAATAAAAAAGAATTAGTAATTCTCTCTCTCTCTCTCTCTCTACCAACCCACCTCTCCCCATCTCTCTCTACCTACCTACCCCCTCCACCTTATTTCTTTCTCTGCCTGCCCCCTCTCTCTATCTACCTACCCACATCTCTCTCTCTCTCTCTCTCTCTCTCTCTCTCTCTCTCACACACACACACACACACAAACACACATACGCAACGTTTACACTACGATTTACTCTGAGGTGTCCACATTTCGAGATAAGGGACCAACCAAGTGGACAACCTTATCAGAGAGAGAGAGAGAGAGAGAGAGAGAGAGAGAGAGACAGACAGACAGACAGACAGACAGACAGACAGAGAAAATATGGAAATGAGATATGGCAGACATTCCTCTTCTTTCGATGGAATTATCGCAGACTCCACAACTGGGATACATTGAAGAAAGGGGAGTCTTGTGGCCTTCATCCCCTTTACTTGATGTGTTTGTGTGTGTGTGTGTGTGTTTGTGGAAGTGTATGGGTGTGTTTGTGGGATGGGGCATGCTGCACAAACACTTCAGACTGTTGTTTGTACTGGAGGAGCTGGGCAACATTACCAAGGGATTATGTGCTACCAAAGTGTTTCAAAGTTAAGTACTTTAATACCATTTAAGAAATCTCCCCCACAGACAACTTGTGCACAAATCAACCTTCTATTGCGTTATCTTAACCACTTGTGAGAACTTACAGAACATAATTTTGCAAGTAGAATACTTATAGGAGCTCCTACCTATCATGAACATACTATTTCATAACATAACTACTTGTGAGAACTTAGGACAAAATTTACTAATATTTTAATGCATTCAATGTTGTCATTCTCGTCTCCTTCAGACTTTACCCAGTTACGACGAAACAGCTTCCCTTCACTGGATGTGGTTTGGGAATCCTGTCTGATTTAATCCTTTTCTCCTGGCCGGAGGAATAAAAGTGGAAATGGAATACTCAGGACTACCTGGGAATTCTATTCCAGCCCAGGTGGTCTTTGGGGCTCTCGTGTCTTGCTTTTTATTCAGTTATGGTTTCTGATCAATCTTCGACTTGTATTCGACTTAAAGTTGACTTATATTCGACTTGAATTTCGAATTGTATTGGACTTATAGTTGACTTATTTTAGACAAAGATTTCGACTTGTATTCGACTTAAATTTCGACTTGTATTCGACTTATATCGAATTACATTTCGATTTAAATTCTACTTATAATTCGCCAACCATTCGACTTATATTCAACTTATATTTCGACTTATATTGGACATGCATATCTACTTTCGAAAGCGTTCGACTGTTCTTTAAAAAATACCTTCAAAGCTAAACAATTCGTTTACTGTAAAAGCCAATAAACTTTGCCAGCCAATTAGTGCTTATGTTTCCAGATCATTTGAACTTTTCAATGATCCTTCAGCTCAACTGGCAAATAAATGATTTGGTCTGAATGACTGATTGAAAGACAATGCTTTAACTGTTAAGAATTATTTATCGATAGAAAGTTATAGTTAAGCGGAGTGTTTACTTATATATATATGTTACTTGATAAAGGTTTTTATCTAGTTCCTTACACGTATGGTTCTCAGGAGACTGATACTTTCCTTGTCCAAAAATCTGATAAATAAACTCTGATCACAACAGAATGATTTTTGTCGTTGAGGTAAAGAAAAAATAATCCATCATCCAACCGCTGGAAAATCATGATTCTCTCTTTTCCAGGCTGCCCATCTATTGAAATTAGGGTCCAGAACTTCTAAAAGTATCACTCACGCAGTTTATCACGAATTATAATAAGAGTTGATCTCTATCGACCAGAGAAAATAAAATGTACAAAACCTGGATGGGTGACCACCATAAAACCCCAAACGACATCAGAGCCTTAAACGTCCCTGAGGCAGGGCATGGGCCTCGCAGCTTCACCCTAACACCTCCGGAAGTCTTCCCTCCGGAGGGAAAATGTTTAAGGTGTCAAGAGCTTCCGTTAACATGGCTGGAACCCACTACAGTTGACCAACCATCAGGTTAGCAGACTTGATTGGGCCAAGGCGTACGCCAGAGATTCTTCAGGAAGCTGAATAAAGTGATTTTCAAAACAAGAAAATGAAACTTGGAAAATAAACGTAAAGATGGCTGCCTTGTAAGCTGAAAATCTGAGCAATTTTTTATCGTTAATTTGTACTTCCAGACGCTCTGTGGTTGAGAAAGGATTTTAAAAGTTCATTTCCCCAGAACCTTTCTTCCCCGGAGTGTTTTTTCCCCAGAGCCTTTCTTCCCCAGAGCCTTTCTTCCCCAGAATCTCTCTTCCACAGAGTCTTCCCCAGAGTCTCTCTTCCCCAGGGTGTTTTCTCCCCAGAGCCTCTCTTCCCCGGAGGAACAGAAACTTGTCAGAAAATCCAAAACGTGTTTTGGGGAATTGTCAAAGAGAAGACAGTTCGGACAAACACTTGGGCTTATGAATCATTCGTACTTATCATTTTAGAATATCTTGCGTTGTCACGAAAATAGAAAATAACGAGAAATAAGTGATTTTGATGAATCGTGCATCCCTCCTTAGAATCACCTACCAATTTTGCAAACGAGTGTTCAGACGCAGCTTCAGGAAAATATCTTAGATGACTAGTGTCTTATGCCCAGTGAGTTATTAATAAAGATGAAAAAAAGGAAAATTAATGACTCAATATATCAAGAAAGCAGTAATTTTTGCACTTCATAAATACTCTGGTTTTCTAATGCATTATTATTAGTTATATTATTATTATTATTATTATTATTTTATTATTATTATTATTATTATTATTATTATTATTATTATTGTTATTATTATTATTATTATCATTATTGGACTAAATTTCATATTTATTGATATGTAATATAATTACAAACCTATCAATATTACCAAATCAATAAAATATGAATTAAGTCCAATATCATAATAATTAATAATAATAATAATAATAATAATAATAATAATAATAATAATAATAATAATAATAATAATAATAGAACCAGTCAAATAGGACGCCCCCCCAAAAAAAAAACTACATTTGGAATACTTCCGATTTTGTGAGAAATTATGTAACTGAATAAAAGGGAATTTTCACTGAGGATATAAAGAGACCCTCCCCAGCCATCAAACCCCAAAAGGTACTAAACAATATAAAGACCATAATAAACAAATAATAAAAACGAACACCTTCCAATAAATAGAAGAATAATTAGCAGCACTCACCAAAACCGACACGATGCAGAACAGCATTTCTTAGTTTATATCAAAGAAAGGAATGGGATGAGCCAAGATCCCAGAGAGAGAGAGAGAGAGAGAGAGAGAGAGAGAGAGAGATAGAGAGAGAGAGAGAGAGAGAGAGATTAGGATGCTGATCATAAGCCCTCCTTGTGAGGAACTGAGAAAGCTTGGCAATTCCTCTCTCCTCTCTTTCCCACCTCCGAAATGCAATTCCCCGGCGCAGCTGACTTGAACAATCCTCAAGTCCAATCGAGTTAATGACAAAAGGAGAGAGAGAGATAGAAGAGAGATAGAGAGAGAGAGAGAGACGAGAGAGAGAGAGAGAGAGAGAGAGATTAATAGCGTCGTTAAAGCCTTTTCCAACCACAAGTGGCCTCATTCATATTTCCTGAATAACCACACGAGGCAAAGCTGCTTTTTGGAGGAGTAATATAAGAGGTAATTGATAATGAGAAATCTATTGACTGTTGAAGGAAACTATCATAATTAAGGGTGAAGAGAAAGACACAGTGAAGAGATGCTGAGTTGAAAAGGGAATCGTACAGTATCCCAGATGCTCTCTGTACAGATTTATCTTTAAATAGACGCATATTAATTGGGGATTTGTTTCCTCATTTGGTTTCCTCATTTTAATAATAATAATAAATAATAATAATAATAATAATAATAATAATAATAATAAAATAATAATAATAATAATAATAATAATAAAATATAATATGTGGCGCCGTGGAGGAGTGGGTTAGGTCGTCAATAGACTTAAGTAAGTTAAGCAACATTGGGGCTGGTCAGTAGTTGGATGGGTGACCGCTCTCCTCGGCGTGATTCCTTGGGAAAGGATCTTTACATAATTTCCTCAGTCATACTCAACTGTAAATGAGTACCTATCCCTGATGGGGTAGGGTCCAGCTATGGGGTTAAATAGCAAAACTCAGCAATGATGGAAAGAAATGAAGGAATAAACGACAACGACGTAAATGGAACTCTGGCAACAGAGGAGCTTCGTCGGCAACCAGGTATTCAACCCAATTGAAGGGGAAGACGGTCAGGTACTTGGAGGTCGTCATCCAGCAACTGATCACCACAACGACAGTAATCAACAGCCTGAGATTGGAGCTACAGAGGCAAAAAGGAAGAAATGGACAAGAGAAGAACAAAAAGGAAATATGGAGATGCTACATCAGAAAGCAACCCGACGGAGAGAGGATATATAGAAGAAGATTGATCAACATTCTGGAATGAGAGGAATAACAACACCCCCCAAACAGAGCAGAGGCTGGCAGACCAAGTAAGGAACATAAAGAAAAAGAACTGGCTCTCCCAACAGAAAGAGAAGAACTGGAAAGGGAAATGTCACACGACTAACGAATTACACGAAGACGAACTGAGAGACGATGCCACAGAAGACGACAGGGAGGATGAGGTATCAAACAACGACACACGAAGAAACACCGACGAAGTAACAGAGAGGACCGGACTGGGTAGAAAAGATTAGACAATGGATGGAGCCAGATACAGAGAGAAACAAAGATCCCCTCCATGAAAGCCTACAACACCAAGAAATTAAGGAGAAAACAAGTGAGGTCAATGAAAATAAGGGCATAATACACACCACCAGTATCACAGAAACAAATAACTTGGTATATGCAGAAGCAAGATTAGTAGCAGAACTGATGGGGATTCGAACACCAACACCAGCCAGCACCACCAACCCAGAAACCAAAACCAGCAACCTCCTTGGTAAAGGCGCCTGGAAAAGCAAATCATGAAAGAGATGGCAGAAAAAAGGCTAAGAAGCAAGAAAACAAGGGAGGAACTCAACGAGAAATACAAAGTACAAGAGAGGGGACTAAACAACACAATAGAAGATGTAAAACAAAGGCTAAGGCCAAAGCACATAAGATCCAACGGTACATGAACAGGAATAAGGGATACCAACAGAAACAAAATACTATTCGGAACCAACCAGAAAAGAAAAGGACTATACCAGGCCAACTAAGAAGGGGAAGACAACCACCCAGAAATTCCTGAAGCCGAACCAAGTAGAGACTCCTGGGAAAACATATGGAGCAATCCGGTATCACACAACAAACATGCAACATGGCTCCAGGAAGTCAAGGAAGAAGAAACAGGGAGAATAAAACAAAGATTCACAGAGATCACGACAGACACAGTCAGACACCAACTAAGAAAATGCCAAACTGGAAAGCCCCAGGTCCTGATGAAGTCCATGGATACTGGTTTAAAAAACTTCAAGGCCCCTACACCCACGAATAGCAGAAACAACTCCAGCATTGTATCTCAAATCACCAAGCACCCAAATTGGATGACCACAGGAAGACATCCTTAGTACAAAAAGACAAGAGTAAGGGAAATATAGCCAGTAACTACAGGCCTATCACCTGCCTACCAATAATGTGGAAGTTACTAACAGGTATCATCATGGAAAGGCTATACAACTACCTAGAGGAGACAAACACCATCCCCCCACCAACAGAAAGGCTGCAGAAGGAAGTGTAGGGCGGGCACAAAAAGACCAGCTCCTGATAGACAAAATGGTAAATGAAGAACAGTAGGAGAAGGAAACCAACCTAAGCATGGCATGGATAGACTATAAGAAAGCCTTCGACATGATACCACACAAATGGATAATAGAATGCCTGAAAAATATATGGGGCAGAGGAAAATACCATCAGCTTCCTCAAAAAATACAATGCGCAAACTGGAATACAATACTTACAAGCTCTGGAATAAGACTAGCAGAGGTTAAATATCAGGAGAGGGATCTTCCAGGGCGACTCACTGTCCCCACTACTCTTCGTAGTAGCCATGATTCCCATGACAAAAGTACTACAGAAGATGGATGCCGGGTACCAACTCAAGAAAAGAGGCAACAGAATCAACCATCTGATGTTCATGGACGACATCAAGCTGTATGGTAAGAGCATCAAGGAAATAGATACCCTAATCCAGACTGTAAGGATTGTATCTGGGGGGACATCAGGATGGAGTTTGGAATAGAAAAAATGCGCCTTAGTCAACATACCAAAAAAGGCAAAGTAACGAAAATTGAAGGGATAAAGCTACCAGATGGGAGCAACATCAAACACATAGATGAGACAGGATACAAATACCTGGGAATAATGGAAGGAGGAGATATAAAACACCAAGAGATGAAGACACGATCAGGAAAGAATATATGCAGAGATCAAGGCGATACTCAAGTCAAAACTCAACGCCGGAAATATGATAAAAGCCATAAACACATGGGCAGTGCCAGTAATCAGATACAGTGCAGGAATAGTGGAATGGACGAAGGCAGAACTCCGCAGCATAGATCAGAAAAACCAGGAAACATATGACAATACACAAAGCACTACACCCAAGAGCAAATACGGGACAGACTATTACATAACACGAAAGGAAGGAGGGAGAGGACTACTAAGTATAGAGGACTGCGTTAACATCGAAAACAGAGCACTGGGGCAATATCTGAAAACCAGTGAAGACGAGTGGCTAAAGAGTGCATGGGAAGAAGGACTAATAAAAGTAGACGAAGATCCAGAAAATATACAGAGACAGGAGAAAGACAGAAAGAACAGAGGACTGCACAACAAACCAATGCACGGACAATACATGAGACAGACTAAAGAACTAGCCAGCGATGACAATTGGCAATGGCTACAGAGGGGAGAGCTAAAGAAGGAAACTGAAGGAATGATAACAGCCGCACAAGATCAGGCCCTAAGAACCAGATATGTTCAAAGTACGATAGACGGAAATAACATCTCTCCCATATGTAGGAAGTGCAATACGAAAAATGAAAACCATAAACCACATAGCAAGTGAATGCCCGGCACTTGCACAGAACCAGTACAAAAAGAGGCATGATTCAGTGGCAAAAGCCCTCCACTGGAGCCTGTGCAAGAAACATCAGCTACCTTGCAGTAATAAGTGGTACGAGCACCAACCTGAGGGAGTGATAGAAAACGATCAGGCAAAGATCCTCTGGGACTATGGTATCAGAACGGATAGGGTGATACGTGCAAACAGACCAGACGTGACGTTGATTGACAAAGTCAAGAAGATAGTATCACTAATTGATGTCGCAATACCATGGGACACCAGAGTTGAAGAGAAAGAGATGGAAAACTGGAAAAAATGGAAAGTATCAAGATCTGAAAATAGAAATAAGAAGGATATGGGATATGCCAGTGGAAATCGTACCCATAATCATAGGAGCACTAGGCACGATCCAAGATCCCTGAAAAAGAATCTAGAAAAACTAGAGGCTGAAGTAGCTCCTGGACTCATGCAGAAGAGTGTGATCCTAGAAACGGCACACATAGTAAGAAGAGTGATGGACTCCTAAGGAGGCAGGATGCAACCCGGAACCCCACACTATAAATACCACCCAGTCGAATTGGAGGACGTGATAGAGAAAAAAAAAAAATAATAATAATAATAATAATAATAATAATACAATGCTATCAACAAAACAGATATAAAATTAAATACTAAAATCGAATCTTGCTTAACAATTTTTGATCATATCTCAACGGTTAAACGAACAAATGATGGACGGCATATAATTTCCACAAGATTTCCACAGAGATGATTCCGATTCTGACTTTAGCTCCTTCCTTCGTCAAATCCAACTTCAGGTGAGTCAGCCCCTCATGACATGAATCCCTTCTGCAAAAGCTCTCTCTCTCTCTCTCTCTCTCTCTCTCTCTCTCACTTTTGACACACACACACACACACAGACGAGAGAGAGAGAGAGAGAGAGAGAGAGAGAGAGAGAGAGAGAGAATTACTCAAATCTAATAACGCATAAGTCAGAGCCTTCTGCTAAGGTCACACATTCACGTATCAACGCACGCACGCCCACGTATGAGCGGAAATTTTTAGTTGGCAACAGCTTACGTCAGTAAACCGTAAATGTAACGTAAAACACACGTAAAATCGTAGACGTACGGTGACGAGTCGTCCGGGCGCTAAGCTCCGCCCACTAGGTCGCCGTAGCCCACTCCAGTTCAAAACAAGTCGTGGGTGGTCACGCCAAATGTCACCTGACGTAGCTCCAGGCATTGCACGTGGGAACCACGGTGACTGCTGCGGGGTAAGCGCTAGGGTCACCAGCATCGTTCGCCGTCGTTGTTTTCTTTCCGCGGCGAAGCACGCGGGCCTCCTAATTGCGCTGTAGCCTACGGCGAAACCGATTCACACATTTACAACCCTGTACGACATGGCAACGCTGTAGCGTGGTATAAAAGGTCAGGTCGGCGCCCTCAGGTCAGCTGTTGTTTCCCTCTCCCAAGACCAGCAGTTTCCTTCAAGCTCTCCACAGCGCCCTTCAAGATGCCGAACCTCCTAAAACGACCAAGGAAGGGACCATCAACGTCACATCTTGCATGACCTTCTTTCGGCCCGGAAAAGACTCCTTCAGCCACTCCTACAACCACTCCTGCAGACATTCAGGACAGGGAAAATGTCAACTTCCACCTACAGGAGTCGGAGTTGGATGAGATTCTGACTGATGACAGCGACACGGAAACTCTCCATGAAGCTTCTTCCCCCCTTGACGAGGGACAGAACGTTCCCTTGTCGAAGATATTTATTTCTTCTGAATAGCAGTCTTACAATAATGGTGTAACAAATAATGTAAATATCTGAGAGGAATTCTTATATACATCTAAAAAATATTATCTTGAATAGGTAGAATTCCTATTTATTTCCAAGAATGTTTGATAAGTTATTAGATGTTATTCTATATCGCTTAAATATAAATCGCCCATAGTCAACAGTTTTATATGTCTACGTGTATGTCTGAATGGTAAAATCGAAGCAAGAAATTTCTAGTGCTAGTCTTATATAGTACTTATCCTATGTTCATTTATTTGTGATGTTACATTAATTACATATTATATAATATTACAGATGGCTACTATCAAAAGTTACCATAAAACTAAAAAAAATAGATAAATTTGTAGGAAAACAACGAAGAGATGAGCTGTTAAAATGATTGTTTACGGAACGGCAAGCTCTGTTCACAGGCCCGCCCTTTTGTACCCTACGGCACTACAACGGTGGGCGTGGTCTTGACGTGAAGTTGACGTACATAGAACATTACAATATCGGCGTTAGTTTCAGGTAGACATCCGACCTTGCTTTCTTTGCGCGCACATTTGCGGCGCAATTTACGGTGCTGGCTTCACGTCCGTTAGCCCGTGTCCTGTTTACCAGCTATTCAAGGTCATTTCACCGCGATGATGCCCACGATCCACATACGTGGGCATACGCCGTCGTGATACGTGAATGTTTGACCCCAGCCTTCTGTTTTTCGCTACGGACATTTGATGTCCCAGAATATGAATCTTCATGAAAACCATTTATCATATTCATGTGACAAATCTATCATTCCAACTTCTGGATTTCCCCCCAAAATTATAATTATTTCGGAGAGAAGTCTTTACCCGATGAATAAAAAAAAATTAAGAAAATTATTTAATTTAGCAAAGACGGTCGCCAGTTGAATGCATATGTAAATCATTTCCTGTCGCTGTTAGGCAAGATTATTCTTCAAAAGACTTCTTTTATATATAAAGGGAAATGAGATCACAGTTCAATAGGTATTAGAGCTCATTTTGTATGACCTTTGGGAACTGTTGAAGAGACACGTTTATGACATCATAAGAAGAAGAAGAAGGAACTAAATGAATATTTTATGTCTTGATCTTTGCGTGATGACTAAACTGCTTCGTGGTAAAGTTTTGTCTGTTCGAAATCATTCCGAATATACAATAATTAGGTAGCGTCCAGATTAAATGCCTCTTCTTCTGTAAAACCTATTATGATATGACTGCATGAAATTGAAATGTTTTTAATGCACAAATCGACTTCCCTTGAATATTTCCACTACTTAATCCTTTTTCTTTTTACGGTACTTTCACGCGGAGCTCTTGTGGCAAGAGAGAAGCTTTAGCTTTGGATGGAGAGATCGATTGAGTCCCTCATAACAAGGCCTCGAGATTCATGAGGTGTCATTTGGGGAGGGAACGGCCCAGGTTCACGACAGAGACTGACTGACAGACAGACAGAGAGGGTGAGATAGAATCAACAGCCTTATTCCAGAGTCCTAATTAGTGCTGATGAATGTTGCCTCTGTAAACTATTTCGGAGCCAATTACAGTGAAATGCTACTTACAGTTTTAACAGTTTCTAGGGGAATTGCCTCATTAGCATTCTTCCCCTCTTCCTGTGTAATTGCAGATGGGTGAGAGAGAGAGAGAGAGAGAGAGAGAGAGAGAGAGAGAGGTGATGTCGTGGGTGGTCACGCCAAATGTCACCTGACGTAGCTCCAGGCGTTGCACGTGGGACCCACGGTGACTGTAACCGGGTAGGAGCTGGGCTGATAGGCATTGTTCGCCGCCGCGGTTTCTTCTCGCCACGAAGCAGGAGGGCCTCCTCATTGCTCGGTAGCCTACAGGGATATCGACTCGCACGTTCTCTCTCTCTCACTCTCTCTCTCTCTCTCTCTCTCTCTCTCTCTCTCTCTTGCATCCTCGAGCTTCATCGAGAACTTATAGTGTGTATAATGTAATATTTATATTTTAAATGTTAAGTGTCTTTTTAAGTGTGTATTTATATTTTGTATGTTAAGGATTTTCTAAGTATCTTTATAATTCTGGTTATTTTATATCTGGTACTCACTGAAGTCTCTCTCAGTCTGTATTTCTGTTATTTTCTATTTTTCAGTTGATTTCCTTTTCATTGTGTAGTTTTTGAATTTAAATAGCTTCATATTTTACTTAAAGTGTAATTGATGTGTGTTTTGGTGCACATTAAGTGCTCTAGGGTTAGTCTGGGGCTCTTGTAGTGCATTTTTATTTTATTAGTTTTGTGTGGCTGCAAATAAATCTCATTTCAACAGTTGTTATCTAAGTTCCTCAGGCTGCTGTTTTGTTTAATCCATGATGATTCAGAACAGGGGCGAATACTTCTTGCTGCACGGAGTTGACAAGGGGAACTGCAAGCTCTGTTTACAGGCCGGCCCTTTTGTACCCTACGGCCCCACAACGTTGCGCGTACATCTGCGGGGCAATGTAAGGTGCTGGCATTACGTCCGGTCAGTCCGTGTCCTGTTTATCAGCTGTTCAAGGTCATTTCCCCGCGAAGATGCCCACGATCCACATACGTGGGCATACGCCGTCGTGATATGTGAATGTGTGACCCCAGCATAATGGAACCATCACCGAAAATTCAGACCCCTTTTCCGGAACTGTATTAGTTGTTGTCCTAACTTTAACTGGAATACAGAGTTAGGTCAAAGGCCAAGCGCTGGGAGGGAAATTGAGAGTACAGAGATTCATTGAAAAGTTTACCTGAAGGAAAACCTTCTGCAGTTGGAAGACGAAACAGTTGTTAGGAGAGGGCTGAGGAAAGAAAGATAGAAGAAAGATAATATGAAAGGAGGTACAGTAAAAGGAACGAAAAGGGTTGCAGCTAAGGGCTATGGAAGACACGCCCTAATTATTGCCTACATTGCACCACGTGAGGTGCACTGACGGTTTCCACTTTCCTATAGAGGCCACAACTTGAAGGACAGACGAGCCTGAAGGAATGACCACGAAAGAAAGCAAGTCAAAGGTCTTGTCTGAAGACGAACCCGACATTCCTCCTTTACAACGAATATTACATCAGATTTCTTCTTCTGCATTCGAGATCATTTCATTTAATTACTTCTGCAGATTTCTCAATTAAAATAAAGGCTTTAGATGATTAAAACATCATAAAGAGTGAAAAAGTTAATATTACTTCCTTTCACATGAAGGTTTTTTAATAATATCTGATGAATGAAAACGCCAACGTTTTCAGAACACTTCATTCCACATCATTTGTTAATGTTTCACCCTTTTTGATGTCCACTCTGACTGGTTTAAGTCTCCTTTGCAAATAACAGGCCTCTATACTTGTTTTAAAACTGTTTTTTTTTTTCCTATCAACAAAGTTAGGGGCTAGACGGAGGAACATGATGGGACCGCGTCTAAGATGAAGAAAGGAGCGTTTGCCTTCCCCATCTGCCCCCTAACCCCCCAACCCAAGCCTCTTCGTCAGAGTTCTTAACTCTGTTTGCTTTTAATGAATTGTTGATCTTTCGAGTCGCAGGTTTCAGGTTATTTTTTTTTTTATTAATTTTTTAAGTAAATATGTTTAGCTAATTTAGGTTACAGTTTCTGTGTTCAAGTCCTGGTGTTCATATAATCTGAGCAAGATTCCTGTCCACTTGAGTTTCCTGTCACATATTTGTTGTTGTCGAATGAAAAAGCCGGAGGTGGATGGTGCCCTGTTCTCCATCAGGAAGAGATTTTATGCTTCGTTTCTCTGAGTGAGAAATGCAATTGAATCGAGAGCTGAATTCCTGAAAGATGGAACGTGGAATTCTGAAAGCTTTCTCGTGCTATATAAGACTAAAATTCTCCTTCACTCCCCAAAAGATTAATCATACTGGCAATAAAACAAAGTTCTGTTTTACATGACCATTTATGAACATATCAATGAGAATATTATACAATAATCACTGTGCTACTTAACTTAATATTAGTTAGTGAAACTAATTCGAACTCCATCTTGTTTGCTAATCTTACTCTATGAATGCTGAAAGGAATTTAGTATCAAAATAAGATTCTTATAACCATAAATGCTAGAATTAAAACTAAATTTAACCAAGTATCATTCGGTAGAATGTCTTAGCAGTTAAGAGACAGAAAAATGAAAGCAATTATTCACTGGACAATTTCCTGCCTCTTTATCTCCCGTGTAAAAGGAGTTTCCTTTCGCAATAAGGAAGGAGATAAAGTGTTTCCTAAAGAAGGACTCAGGAGGGAGTTGGCGGAAAGCGACGCTCATTTATTGTCGATTATTTTTCTTCTGCCTTATTTCTTTCAGAAGGCAATAGGAATGACAGAGAGAGAGACCACTTATAAAAAAAAAGGACAAAATGAATTAAGAAATCTTTATTTATGAGTTTGCAGAACAACAGGTGAATTATCTCAATTTTTGCTTATGAATGCTGTAATTAAATGCCATTTTTTTAATAATGTAAAACTGCAACGTCATTTCATGCGTGTAATCAATAGCATTCCAAACTCAAATTTCCTCATTTTTATTTCCTGTTTTTCTGTCCCTGAAGCGACATAAACAATATTGCTTCGAATTCTCGATACCCAGCACTCTGCTGTAGGAGGTATATAAACAAGGCGTGATCCTACCTCCTGCTTACTAAGGGGGCGAGCTAAAATCTAACGAAAATTAAAATAAATACACTATATTTTACCAGAAATAATTGATCTATACTGTTTAACATCCACATTATATATTTTTTACATTTCCATTCTAATAAATAAATCATAAATATCCTATCCTAAAATTCCGGTATCTTTAACTCGTCTAAGATGAAGAAAGGAGCGTTTGCCTTCCCCATCTGCCCCCTAACCCCCCATAAAAGGAATCGGTGCAATTTGCATATTCATGGAACTGACCATAAATTTCCTGCAGCTGAAACTTCATCTCGAGAGGCTGCATCTGGAACCTCTTGCCTCTGTTACTTCATCGTCCATCTTGACCGGTTTTGGTTTTGGTTGGGAGGAAGGAACTTTGGTTAGATTTGCTTGCTTGCTAGGCTGCTTGCTACACTGATTGCTTGCTTTGCTTGCTTGCCTGATTGTTTTCCTTGCTTACGTTGTTTTGATTGCTTTGCTTGCTTTACATGCTTGCTTTGCTTGCTTGCTTCACTAGCTTACTTTAATTACTTGCTTGTATGCTTTGCTTGCTTGCTGGATTGTTTGCTAGCTTGCTTGCTTGCTAAATTGCTCAGTTGCCTGCTTACTTCCTCGTTTGCTATATTATATGCTTGCTACATTACATGTTTGCTAAATTGCTTGCTTGATTTCTTGCTCAATTGCTTGCTTTGCTTTATTGCTTACTTTACTTACTTAGCTTGCTTGATTGATTACTTTGCGTGTTTGGTTGCTTTGCTTGTTTTTTTTTTTTTTTTTTTTTTTTGCATGCTCGCTCTTCTTGTTGGCTTGACAGATTTGCTTGCCTGTTTCCTTGCTTGTTACTTTGCTTGCTTGCCTTGTTTCTTTGCGTACTTGCTTTGCTTACTGGTCTGATAGATTTGCTTACCTGTTAGCTTGCTTGCTTGCTAGCCTGGTTGCTTGCTTGCATGCGTAATTGTTCTGCTTTGTTTGATTGCTTTGCTTCCTTTCTTGCTTGCTTTGCTTGCTGCTTGTCCTATTTGGTTGCTGCCTTTGCTTGCTCTGCTTTGCTTTGCTCGCTTTGAGTGCTTGTTTGTTTGCTTTCCTTGTTATTTTGCTTTGCATGCATGCTTGCTAGCCCGCTAGCTTGCCTATTTGTTTTACTTTCCTTACTTTGCTTGCTTGCTTGCTTGTTTTGCTTGTTTTGTTTGTTTGCTTGCTTGCTTTGCATTGCATACTTGCTTGCTTGCTTGCTTGCTTTGTATATTTGATTGATTTGTTTGCTTGCTAGCCTGCTTTGTTTGTTTGCTTTGTTTACTTTGCTTTCTTGCCTGCTTAAATTCTTTCTTTGCTTGCTTGCTTAGCTAAATTTGCCTGCTTGTATTACTTTGCCTTCTTGCTTTCTTTCTTGCTTTGCTTGCTTGCTTGCTTATCTACTTTCTTTTATTGCTTGCTTTGCTTGCACTGTTTCCTTGCTAGTGTTACGTGCTTGCTTCTATAAATATTCCAGTGTGAATCCTGAATGCCTGAATACTTTTTTAGAATCCTTTTATGATAGATCTGGGAGTTTGAGCGTTCATCATACCTCACAAGGACGATTAAATGAAAATTGCAACGAACAATGGTTTCTTAACAGGAGGAATATTGGTAAAGAATGGCCGAATATCCAAATTGCAGAAAACTTTGGAAAAGAACCATCAGACCGAGTTTGAATAAGAATTTCGCAAATGTTGCAGAAAATGAACTTTCACATCTTTATCTCAGAAAAGATATTTCAACAGCATCAAAGCCAATAAAAACTTAATATCCAAGAAGGCAACCACTTAACCCCTGACCCAAATCCTCCTGGGAGAAGAAATAAGGTCCATTGCAAAGTTTTGGGGGAAACAATTTAATTCTGAACTTTTATGCCAAGCTGAGCATCCATCTCCCACCCGATAGAATCACTTATTCTGCTGAACCTCATTAGAGCTCTCTCTCTCTCTCTCTCTCTCTCTCTCTCTCTCTACTTAAAGACGTATACAGAATCATTTACTTTTTCTAGTAGATGATTACAGACATCAGATTCAAAGTTTTAGAATTCTGAAAATCTCTGATTCGCTCATTTTCAATGATTTTTCTAAAGCTGATCCATATGAATTGCAAATTGCGCGTCAAAAAACATCGATAAGCTAAGCAAAAAAGTATCTAAAATCCTAAATGTGTCGGTGGAAATTTTCAAAGCCCTGTGAGTTCAGAATGTCTGAACTTGGAATGCTTTTTGAACATGTTTTCTGGATTCCTATGCCAGAGTGCAAGACTAGAAATCTTATGGGAAAGTTATAGTGTCGAAAAAATGCCAATTAATCAGGAATAATGCTTTTGGTGACCATTCATATCTCTTTAGAGCCAGCTATCAAAATTGCAAATGAATGCTCCAACGAACTTTCAAGAAACTGTTTTTGAATGCTTCTTGAGTGAAAAAAGATGGGAAGTGAACGGCTCAGTATTGCAAGAGAGCAATATTTTTTGCACTTCATAAATACTCTAAAAGAACATTGATGTGTTTGTAATGATATTAATAAACCAATAAATAGGAAATTAAGTCCAATATAATTTTTGATAACAATAATAAAAATAATAATAATAATAAAAGCATAAGAGAAGCAGTCAAATAGGACGAAAAATAAATAAAACTACAAGTTCAAGAATACTTAAGATTTTGGGAGAAGTTAAAATTACAGAATAAATAGCGATTCACAGATGCAAGAGGCAGAACCTCTCCTACCCCCCCCCCCCCCCCCCCCCAACCCCTATCACCTCACAAATGACGCTTAACAATAACGAACTTGAAATAATACTAATAACAAAAACGAACACCTTCCAATAAAAGAATAATGCATTAACAAAACCAAGACGATGCAAAACTTCTGAAAAAAATGAAAGGTAATTATTAATAATATTGTCATAAATTTTGATCAATGTAATTAATGTAGGTCACTGTGTCTACACTGCAACTTATTTTGACGTTCTCTCTCTCTCTCTCTCTCCTCTCTCAGTTTCTCTCTCTCTCTCTCTCTCTCTCTCTCTCCATAAGTAAATAAACAAATTCATCACAATTCTGAACAAAACTGACTTTGATGAATTATGAGTTCGTGTCAGCAACTGAGAATTAAAGGTGAAAATGTCACAACAATTTCATAAATCATTTACTCAAGTTTTGTGTCGACCACAATTCTCAGTTTATATCAAAATCTGGGTTTCAAGTTGTCTAGGATATTTTCCTTCTATGTTCCTAATATGAAATGCGTCAACCGAGAGAGAGAGAGAGAGAGATTAATGGCGTCGTTAAAGCTTTTTTTTTTTTTTTTTAACCACAAGTGGCCTCATATTTTATGAATAATCACATTTTTGAGGAGTAATACAATAATGAGGATTAATCATTAAGCATTAACAGCTGAGGGAAACGATAATTAAGGGTGAAGAGAAGACACAATAAAGAGATGCTTAGCTGAACAAACGATAAAAGACATGAAATAAAAATAAAGAGAAAGGATATGTTTTCAGTTAATAATTCTTATCATTTACAATCAACATTTTCTGATTTTATTTCGAATGATCACTAATATCAGTCACAAGGGTTCGTATTTCATAATATCCTTATTTGACAAAATCATTCCACCTTTGTTATTTCACTTCATTATTAATTTCTTATTTTTCAGTAAGGAATTCATTTATTACTTTATTTATTTAATTTAGCAAAGGAAATGTATTGTTTATTTGTTTTCATTTGCACTTCTGAGACTTTCATTTGTTCCTAGATCTATGATTAAACCCTTAGCTTTTAGAAATATGTTCTACAAAACTGAAGGGTTGAATGTGGAGAAAGTGAAAACTAGGTTAATAATAATAATAATAATAATATACCTAGGAAGCAGACCCTCTCTCAAGCATACTTTATTAAAAGTAATGGCTACTTCAGCAGCGTTACACTTGTTCAAATTCTTCTATATTTTCCGAATACCGGTTTTTCCCGTGCTACTTAGGCTAGTAGAGCGCCTATGGAGGTCATGATCAAATACAGAGTCAAAATTGGTGTATATATTTGAATTTTACAGATAAACTATGATACCATAGTTATCAAAGTCATTAACGATATATCTCTCTCTCTCTCCCTCTTGAAGCAAGCGAGCTTTCGTCTGGAGCTGCCAGACATCCTCGGGCTGGGAAGCTGAGGGTGGACTGATCTTGGAGCGGTGTCCGTCCTCGTTTATATTTGGGGTTGACAGCAGGGGGTCTGCCCCATGCTGATCTACTATTGGCTGGTGGCGGTAGGTCTTCGTTTTCATTGGTGGCTAGAACCAGGTCTCAAGCCACTTTCCCCTCGTTGATGGTTGCGATGCTGTTAGTCCTGCAGCCGCCTTGACCTCCTTAGCGGCACAGTTACGTCGATGGGCGTTTCGCTATGCTGCGGGACGTCACGGCTAACTTGATTATGGTTGGCTGCAGGAGTATCTCGTTCGGGGGCGTTGTCTTCCGTGGAGTTGTCGTGCTCGGTGGTGTCATTGTTAGTGGCAGGTCTTCTCATACTCGTAGGGAGGAGAAATTCTTCCTGCGTCGTATTCAGTGTCGGTTTTACTTGCAGGATGAGAAGCGCCTCCAGCAGGCGTAACCGACGGGCATCAGGGGCCTTCCCGATGATCTTCGTGTTTTGGATGATCACATCCCGGGAGATGGCCTGCGTTGATGTTTGGTGCGACGTGATTCTTGATAGCCCCTCTTGGGCGTTGGCATGAGAGTCTCCTCGACAGGCTGCATGGTGAGTCATACCAACGTAGGCGCCGCTGCAACTGCGGACTGGGCATGTATACTGGTACACCACATGCGTCTGCTTCAGGGGGTCTCGTACCTGTGGAGAGGGGTTATTTTTCATAATAAGGTCGCGCGTCCTCCGATTCTGGTAGTAGATAATTAGGTCGATATTTTTGGTGTCGTCGGTCGGGGATACATTTTCAGAAATAATTTTCTTGACTGAGTCCTCTTCTTCACGGTAATGTGAACTCATGAAGGCTTTATAATACAGCTTGATATTATCCTGGGGGCGGGGTTGCGGGCTCTCACTACCGTACCATTTCTCCAGGGCTGTACGGACTTCTCTGCTTATTAATTTATTTGAATACCCGTTATTTACGAGTACTTGGGAGGCACGGTCGAGTTCCTGATGAGTGTCCTGCCAGGTCGAGCAGTGGGAGAGGGCTCTCCTGACGAAGGCCCTGACGGTCGTGCTTTTGAATCTGGTGGGGCACTCGCTGTCACCATTGAGGCAAAGTCCTAGGTTGGTTTTCTTTGTGTAGACGGAAGTACGGAGGCCGTCTTCCGTCTTACTCACAAGGACGTCGAGGAAGGGGAGCCGATCGTCGGGGTGCCTGATATTTCAATGTGTAATTCAGCACGCTGCACTGCTGAAATGCCTGACGGAGGGCTTCTACCTCATTCTCGGCGTCGACTTGAACAAAGATGTCGTCGATATATCGTCCATATCTGACGATCCCCTTTGGCACGTTGCTTGCCAGTTTCAGCAACATTGAGAAATCCTTAATAAGGAAAATAGAGAAGACTCTACACAAAATTAATGGAGCTGATGCAGCAATAATAATAATAATAATAATAAATTCAACATCATTACATTTATCCATTCACGAGTTCTAAAAGCCAGCAGAAAGATAATATCCCAAATTTGCCATTCATTTTAAACTCACTTCATTGAACGCCTCCACTCTTGTAAGTAGTATTCATAATGTCCTAGAATACTCTAGGCCGAGATATTATCACTTCCTGCATTTCTCCTCGAATTGTTCTAATAATTGGTAATCATGCAAAAGGGAACTTATATTAAACGCTGCCTACAATCCTTAGCGCGAAATGGAGAGATAAATTCAATTCAGTTTCTTCCACAACGTCTAACGAGCATAGTCACTTATGCCCGTGTCTCTAATGAGAGAGAGAGAGAGAGAGAGAGAGAGAGAGAGAGAGAGAGAGAGAGAGAGAGAGAGAGATATTCTGTAAAACTGGCAAGAGGAGTCCACTCAAAATCAAAGCTGTTTTAGAATACGGTCAAGACACTCTCTAGCTTTACTGGAATTCCAAACAGGACTCTTTGAAACGGATATCGAGAGAAGAGGAGACTTGAAAGGTGTAACAGGAGGATGCAGATAACGCCGAGGGGAGACTGCAAAGAACCATAATTAATACCTACAGTGCACTGACGACACTGTCCCCCAAAAGGGTCCACTAGAACGATGAGTCTGATTAGTTCTTCTAGAGAGCGTTCGTGTAATTTCGGTTCTAGTTGACAGTTTCAGAGAATGGGAGGTTTTCTGAGAACGAGAGTCTCACCCACGAGAGAATGTGTGAAAGGTTATTCTCGAATCAAAACCGTCTTGGAAACCGAGATCCTTCGTCAGGTTTCAGAGACATTTTGTCCCAAGAGGAGTCTGTGTACAGAATACAGCCTTGTCTTTGAAGTCTCGAGAGCAAAGTGGGTGTCTGTTGTCTGTCTATATTCGGAAAAGACATAGGATTGTTTTGGTTTGAAGAGGGGAAGTGGTTGTATATTGAAACGAAGGTAATGGGGAGCATGAAGGTCTACAGACATATTTAGGGAATGAAACTGATCGTCATCATAATTAGCATAAATTCTTGACATAATTCGAAACAGGAAACCGTCGTTAGTTTTGTAAAAACAGGAGACAAGAAATTTGACTGTGATTAAAAATCAAGAGTGTATTAGGACCTACAAATATTCACGTTTTGCTTTCAAAAAAGTTTTACGAAACAAAAGAGGAAAAAAAGGAGATAAAAACTTCTGTCATGAAGAAAAGCTTCATGTTAAAGGAAGCAAACATATTTTAATTAGCTTAAATAAAATGTGGTCGAGAATGAATAAAATGTCAATGAAAAAACCAGGCTGAGTGATTCTAGGGAACTGTTGCAGTTTCTGCTTATTCCTCAGTATTTTTCCCTTTATATGACTCTAGTATGAACAAAATAACTTTCTGCTTACCAAAAAGGCCGCTTAAACAAAAACTAATCATTCAAAAGCGTTCTTATAATATTTCCATTTTGGTGTGTAAGGGAAAAGAGAACAAACAAGGAAACGAAAGATAAATGCAGTGGAAAGGCGATCAGATATTTAAGGAGAGAGAGAGAGAGAGAGAGAGAGAGAGAGAGAGAGAGAGAGAGAGAGAGAGAATATGCTTTCTGGAATATCGAAAGGCGGGGAATGAAAATATGTGAAGGATCAAATATATAAAAAGCGAGATACCCGAACTTGTAAGAAATGGAGAGGGAAAAGTGTAGGAATGGCGAAATGACTCGGGGGAAGGAGAATAGTGGTGAGAAGAAGAATCCAATAAGAGAATCGTAAGAAGAAAAAGATGAAGAAATTGTTCCTGCCGACTGAAACTGAAATGAGATGATAAATGGTTGGCAGAATATGAAAGAGTTTTAGTATGAAATATGAAGTCAAATTTATCTTTTGATGCAGGACATGACGGAGAGACGCACGGGAGAAAATTCGAAAATATGGAAGAAAGACAATAAAGTTAGAAAATATGACTGGAGAAATGAACTGTGGCAATTTAAACAAATAACTAGAAAATCGACTAAAATTGAAGAAATGAGCAACAGCACAACACAAGAACCGCATAGAGGGAGATTTTTAAATAAAAGGAAGCCCAAACTATTGACATTGGGAGAGGAAACCAAAATATACTTTTCAGATGTAAAATTTACAAGTTTTTCTACAAACGTACGATCCTAATCCATCACAACTGGTGCATTGTGGGAGTCAGCTTTCTTGTGGAGATGGTTTATGGCTGCAAGACTGACCATGTCTGGTTTGGAAATGGTCTTCGTCTCGGGTTTCGGGTTATTGCTGAACCATCGTGGCTTTATATACGTTCTGGGATGTTGGTTTGAATTGCCTCAGCCGTAATTCAGGATGTAAATTTGCAAGTAGGATTATATATATATATATATATATATATATATATATATATATATATATATATATATATATATATATATATATATATATATATTATATATATATATATATATATATATATATATGTATATATATATATATATATATATATATATATATATATATATATATATATATATATATATACTATATATATATATATATATATATACTATATATATATATATATATATATATATATATATATATATATATATATATATAATATATATATCAAATTCCTTCCAAACTTTTTTTTCATTTTTTTAAGTTTCATATTTAATTTCATTACAGCGTCAGTAACCTACTATGAGATCAGGGTCTCTGTAACACGGTTTTTTTTGGACTTTTGCCTCCTTGTCAAAGCAGCGGATGTAGCTGAAAGTTGACATATGTATATTTTACAACCACACACAAATTTTGTCAGCATTATCAATAACCTAAACCCGATAGTTTTAATTTTTATAGAGTAAAAATGATCTAGCCGACGCCATGGCCCCAATGATTACGAGCCAAGAGTCGAAAAACATTCATTACGTAAGCAATGTAAACAAACACCTTTTGACGAAAATGTTGCCCCATCAGACAGAAACTCCATTGGCTCTGAAACTCAAAGACTTTATGAATGGCGGAACGATACATAGATGTGGATGGGGTATCAGTGCCAGAGTATTAAAACTACTGTAGCAGTAGTGCCGCAACAGTATAGCAGTAATATACATGAATTAAACGTTTAGGCCAACTGCTGGGATTCTTGAGGATCATTTAGCACTTCTTATAACTACTCGAGAAATTAGTTTTCATAGCCAGAAGTTAAATTTTCTAATCCAACAATGCCCATGGTAGCCTTCAGAGTTATCCTGAATTGTAACGAGGCGAAAGTGGGTAGAGCCTCATGAAGCCATCATTCTGACGATCATTATTGGTGAAGGTTTAAAGCCAATACATGGTACCGGCTATTTTTTTTTTTTTTTTTTTGTAGTAAATAGGTAGATACCCAACATAAATAAAAATTGCTTGACATTGGATATAGCAGTTATCAAATCAAGCTTGTCTATTATGTTTTTGATAATTACCAACTATTCCCTACATCTTGTCAATCTGATTGTGACCTATAAAGTAAACTGTAATTTCTTAGGAAACTTATTTTGGGAGTTAGACTAATAATCGAAGTGTTTTTGTATTCATTAACATATTTTGTTGGTTTGGTTGCATTGATGACAATTATCAGTGGAAAGGTTCCAGAGTTCATAAAGGTGTACTGCTTTGCTTGTATTTATAAATTGTATGTCATTGTTGCCAGAGGTTTAGCCTTCGTTACGTATAGCCAATCATCCATTGAGAAAGAGGGAAGAAATGCTGTCATAAGTTACGTAACGAGTGCGTTCGAAACCTTTTCTCTGTGTAAGTTGGCCCGTCTTCAAAAAAAGTCACTTTTACTTTGTAAGTACCAAATTTATTCAACCTACGTAACGCAGAATACAGTCAAAATTTATGTGTTGATATAATATGTATTCTGAATAAGCGTTATATTTATGAAATGCATAGATAAAAAGTTACTGCGAAAAAACCGTGTTACAGAGGCCCTGAATCTCATAGTAGACGTTGTGACGCCAGTTTGAGTAACCATAAATCAATCAATCCCTCATAATCCAAACTTGACTGCTTACTGGGGGTTCTCTCTCTCTCTCTCTCTCTCTCTCTCTCTCTCTCTCTCTCTCTTCAGGTAACACCGCTTGTCATGATATGGGAGTAATATCTCTCTTTCATTACTTTATCAAATTTACGTGAATCTTGCGTCCCTGTGCCTGAATATTCATAAATCCTGATGAAACTTCAGACATTATAATAATACCATTTCTTTTTTTGACAGATTGGCTGTCAACTTGACAGAAAATGTTAAGGTTTGTTTTGTTGTCTTTACAATGAAAGTTGGTCACTTCGGGCTTGTCAGGGTTCAGGAAAAAGGTCACTTTAGAAACACAAAGTTTAAGTGAAAAGGAAAACAAGATAGGCTGAAGGTCTTGTGCTCTTCTCTCGCAGTTTTTTTTTCTTTTTCAGGAAGAGAAGGAAGGAAGGAAACCTAACGTGAATTCAGATCTGGGGAAAAGGGATATTGTGATATTACCTATTTGTGAGTGACACCATTTGTCAATAAAAGGCTTTCCATTTGTCAGTCAAGAACCCAGTTCTCTCATTCATTCTGCCTTAGACACTTCAACTGAGAGTTTTTATAATTTTTTTTTTCCATTCAAAAGAAATGGTTCGTACCAGAGGGATCTGTTTTGCTTTGTGTAAGACTTAGTCTACATATTTTTTGTCAGTCCTCTCAGTAGTTCGAAAGTTCGTTTGTTGACCTACTTCACAGAACCTTTATGTCCACAGAAGGGAAGAGATTGGTTTGTGTAAGATAATAGTTTGCATATTTTATTTATTTCTAAAATTAAAAGTTCTTTCGTTTAGATGCTTTCAGAACAGTTGAGTACTCTACAGAACACCTTCAGTTTGTAATCGCAGAATATCTCTGTAGAAGGGAAGCGTTTAATCTGTGTATGATAATAGTTTGTATATTTCATACGTCTTCAAAATGGTTCTAAACTTTCTTTGTTTATATTCTAAACTGGAACTGGTCGGTTCATAATCGTCATATCTGTGCGAGAAGGAAGTTTGGTTCTCACTAAGAGAATATCTTGACTGATGGAATATGTTTAGTCTGTGTCAAATAATATTCTGTATATTTTATTAATTAAAAGAATAGGTTCCACACTTCTTTTTGCTTACATACCTTGTATAATATACAATTGTTTTATAAAGATAAAATATCTGCAAAGATAGAAAATGGCTACTGTGTCAAATAATAGTTTGCAAATGTTACGAGTTCCAAAAATGATTCCACACTTCCTCTCCTTCCCAGCTTGAGAGAAAGAGAGAGAGAGAGAGAGAGAGAGAGAGAGAGAGAGAGTAGAGGAGAGTAGAGAGAGAGAGAGAGAGAGCAGAGAGAGAGAAGGACCTGGCATATCTTATTCATGTTGACAAAATAGTTGGGCAGAAGGGAAGTTAAAATGATACTTGTTGTTGAGACGTAGTGGTTGGATTAATATCTTTATTTAGTCCTGGATCTGGCTGCAGTTCTGTTGGATAATTTGGGTTGGGATATATTGTTGTTTATTTAAATATTCATATTATGTTATATATCCAGGTATTCTGGTTGTGATGTCATCAAAGACAGTTGTAGCTTCGTCATGGAAAATATCTATTTACAGTTTCTTTGTTTAAAGTTTCTTGTTTCACATGGAAACATGGACATTATACTCTCATGGATACTTAGAAGTTGATCTACATGCAATGAAAACTGTCATTGGTCATTTGGAATTTTTATCATTATAAATTTCTAGTTACAAAATCGGGTGTGTGGATGTTTCTCTTTGAGCGAATTGTTGTTATATTACATTGAAAATGGAAATTCATGAAGCAGTGATTGGCTATCAAACCTTGTTTATAATTGATCAAAAATTTCTTTTAAAAGTTTTATCTGACTCATTGATAATATTTCTTTCTCAATTTATTTTTTTATAAAACCTGTGTATCATTATGGAAAAGATACATGGCATTCAGTACAGGTTTCACGACGCATATTGATATATCTGTAATTACAGAACATAACTGAATACCTGATCAGTGACCATTGTCCAAAAAAATATATAAATATGTAACTGTACCAATAGAAGCCTCATCAAACGCACCTCAATTTTTTCCCCAAAATGAAATTGATATTGTGGAACATGAAGCTTATTGACCAGAATTTTCCAAAGTTCATTTTTACCGCAGTGATCATTAGTCGTCGAATATGAAGGCATAATTCAATAGTATTTTTATTCTGCCCTTCATCAGGGCATTTTTATGGCACAAAGTAAGTCTGTTGGAAGATTTCCTGAATTATGGGTACATTGAAATGGCTTCATTGTGGCTACAGAATAATGAAGTCATTATAATTATGAAGTGAATATGATTTGCAAGTCAAAACAAAATATATAAACTGTCCACCTTCTCTGTTTTGATTTCCTCTGCCTGGGCAACGTAAGGACACTAGATTGCTATATTCATTACCTTCAACATATGAAAGGTTAACCATTTCAGAAAATAACCGATAACCAGATTTTATATCGAAATGTAAAGTCGTATAATAAATGAAAGAAATCTCCCCTGCCCCAATTATCGTGTTTTCTAGCCATAAGTCATTCAATTCATCCCCCAGATAATACTCCATTTATAGGATGATTTGACCAAGGATAACGACTCCCCAGAGGTCAAAATGACTGACCCCAATCATTCCCTTTTACGTCGATAACCAAACCAATCTAGAATAACAAACATTTATCAACTAACTTCACTCCAAAATACCAGTGGAAGAAGAAAAACCTTTGCAAATAAGACCTTTTTCAGCTAACAAAGCTTGACCACTGGTAAATTAGATAAAGGATAATGAGACAAAATATTAATTTTTGGGGCTTTTGTGAATCTGGGTTTAATTCTACCGATCAGAATTATTTTTGGGCAGACTTAATAACCGACTTTTAGAAACGAAGTCAGAGTACTTGAAGTCACTTTTCTGACAGTAAGGCATAAGAAACAATTCTGTCGTCTTGAAACCTCATAAACATCATAATATTTACTTTATTCAACTGCAAATTGCAGTTATATCATCCCCTTCAACTTATCTATGAATCTGACCACTAGTGTTAACAATATTCTTTCTCCTAAAGCCACAAGTGTGTTTCCATGTTACTTTGTTGGTTTTCTGCCTCGAGGTCACTTCTCTTTTGTTAGATATATAATTATTTCATTTTACTAAATTGGGAACTTAATCTTATTCAGGCTGTTATTTTTTTGTATGAATCTTGATTCCACTAAATAGGGAACTTGATCTTACTCAGATTATTTTTTTTAAATGTAAACCTTTATTTGACTAAATGGAGAACTTAACCTTACTCAGGTTATTATCTTTATAAATATGGATTTCCATTTTACTAAAGAGGGTAATTTGTCCTACTCATTTTTTAATTTTTTAAATATTAATCTTTATTTTCCTGATTAGGGAACGTGATCTTACTCAGATTATGTTTTTTAATAGATTTAGTTTTTATTTTTACTAAATATGGAACTTAGGCTCACTGTGATTATGTTTTTTTAATATGAATCTTTATTTTACTAAATAGGGAAAACGTAATCTCGGTCAAAACCTGCTTTTTCTTCAGGCCTCAAACTGGCATGAATGTACAAAGCCTCATTACTCTCTTGAACGTCTGAGGAGAGGGGCTTAGTGTGTCTGCAGAGTTGCATTCAGATGGCGTCTGGTGACTTTGGTTACAATTCACGTTTATGTTTCAAAGGATTTCCTTTAAAGGATTACGTTTGGCTTACGTGGGGTGAAACCTGAATATTGAGAACATCTTAGATATGAATTACAAAGGAAGTCCTGTTAATTACGTCGTTTGCATTCTCGGGGATAGAGCACAATACGAAGTATATTATACTCGGATTATAAGTCTTCTCTCTCTCTCTCTCTCTCTCTCTCTCTCTCTCTCTCTCTCTCTCTCTCTCTCTCTCTCTAGACTGTTCACCTTACGAGAAAAAGGTATTCGAGTTCGTTTTCCATTTCGCTCATGCTGGCATGATTGGTGAACAATGTGCCTGGTAGTTAGACGAATGAGGTGGTCGTAAGGAGGAGTTGATGAGGTAAGAATATATTGTATTTTAGTATAGGCCTAAAAAAAAGCTGATGCAGGTCTAAATATTTAAAATGGTTTTGATTATTATTAAGGTATGAATTATTTGATTATAAATCCCCGCCATGTATATTAACTTCATTTTTCTCTTGAAAATGATTAATCACAAAGAACGGCCAAAAGAGCATCATCCTATTCAAAAACATTCACGCTATGAAACGCACTTTAATGAACAAGGAACCGTTTATTGTTAGCCATTTCAACTAATGAACGCTACTCTTCCTATGTTTACCTGGCGACTGGGACGTTCAGATAGTTCCTAAAAGCGATTCCCGTTTCAGCGAAGGCGCTTTTGTGACTGTGGATACTGCGGAGGTCCCACCGCCGTAGTGTTATAGCTCGTGTGATTTTTTTGAGATGATCTCCTGTAGGTAATTCCTTCTCTTCTTTATTTCTTTAGAAATTCTGAAGAAAAGAAACAGCTGCATCTTTCCCTGGAGTCTCTGTGTCTTGTTTAGACGCCTTCAGTTTAATTATTTCTTCCATCTCAGATCTCAAGGGGTACAAGGTAAGACTTATCATCCTTCTTGTCATGGGTATTGCTGTCATATTTCGTGCTCTCTCGCTACTCCTCTCTCTCTCCTCTCTCTCTTTCTCTCTCTCTCTCTCTCTCTCTCTCTCTGCAAGGAAGGTCATATTTTTATCTTATTTTATTTTGTAATGTGTATATATTATATATATTATATATCATATATATATATATAGAGATATATAATATATATATACTATATATATATATATATATATATATATATACATATTACTAAAATTATTAGGTGCACAACAACAAAATAACATACGAAGACCATATGCAATTATCAAGGATCAGAGCTGAATTAATATCAACACAAATAGGTCCATTCATTAAAGATCACAATGCATAAGAAATAAAGTTCTCATTTTTATACTCAAGTATGTGATTTTATATATATATATAATATATATATATATATATATATAATATATATCTATATATATATATATACTATAATATATATATGGAGTTTGGAGGAATAAGTGAGAGACTTTAAACTTACTGATTGAAGTACTCAATCGGTGATTCAATGATAAAATATATTCGAAACAGTTGAATCAATAAAATTCGCAAACTGACTTTCTCTCTGGAAACCTCGGGACTTGGACCACAAAGTCCAGAGTCGAGAAACATCGCTTTTTTTTTTTTTTTTTTTTTTTTTTTTTTTTTTTTTAATAAAGGTGACGACGGACAAAGGTACCACTTTGGAATCAAAGGCTTGGTGACGCGGAGTGTTCTTCCCCCTGAGTTGCTGCCGGAGGACGGGAAAGGTAAGTAGGCGGTGCGAATTTGAAACGGTGTCTGCTATGTATGTGTGAGTGTGTGTGTGTGTGTGTGTACATGGAAGAGTTTAGAGGCTAGAATACCATGAGAGGAGAAAGAACCTTGACTGTTTATCAGAGAAAGCAGGAAAATGTTATCATCCGGACTGCAGGACACCAAACTGGATTCTTCTTCTCGATTCTCCATGATGGATGTTTTTCCGGTGTCTGAGGGCGGGATGTGTCCTCAATCAACAAAGAAAAAAAAAAAGGGCTCTGTTGCAAGAACTGGTTCCGGTATGAGGTGATTCCTGCAACGATGCAATTTCCTCTTGCGAGTTCCGGTTTCTCGTGGGTTGTCGTGATTGCATTTTTCTATGAAAAGAAATGCAATGAATCATTGCAATGACCTGCCGTTTGCGATATTTGCGTTTAATATCATTTGCGTTTGTTCTGCTACCCCTGAGCCTCCTTTTAAACAATTTTGTTGAATTCACCACCTAGCACAAGTGTGCAAATACTTTAATACAGACAATTCTATATCTGTATATTCTATGTATATACCTCTCCCCTGACCAAACGCAGTAAGACGGTGAGTGCAAACCCTGGACTTAGAACAAGTCTTGCGTAAGTTATTGTCCCAATTCCACCTTCCCTGCCCCTGCCGCCCCCCCCACGACAGTCTTGCGTTTCCAAGTCCCGGTTTTCACTTGAACTAATTACGTGGATTTTGGGAGCTTACTCAAGACGTGTTCCTTCGGGCTACATTGGATGTATACATACACACACACAACAAACCACACACACAGCACACACACACACACACACACACATATAGATATTATATATATATGTATAATCTATATATAATATGATAATATTATATATAGAGATTAGGTAGAGTTAATATATACAGATACTTATATGTATTTGCATACTTATTATAATAGTCTATATATATATATATATATATAGATATAGATAGATAGATATATATATAGAGATTATATATCACAATCGGTGCACAATATGTCCGAGTTCCTTATGGATAATAAGATTGTAACTTGGCAAGAATATATAACATGACATCGACATACAGATATATTACATAGTATACCTACATATAACACATATACACCTAGGGGAGTAGTACCTCTGTGCACCTCGTGCGGTGGAGTGTAGGCATACTTAAGGTTCTTTGCAGTGACCCTTCCAGGACCCAATGTACAGCCTCCCTTCATCCTTTTATTGTACCTCCATTCATATTGTCTTGGTCCTCTTACTGTCCTCAACTCTCTCGTCATAATTGGCTTCATAGAGGGTACAATTGATATTTCGATATAGATATATCTATATATATATATATATTATATATATATATATATATATATATATATAGATACATTAGATATATATGTATGTATGTATGAGAGTATATTATAATAGATATAAGGATAGAGCATATATATATATATATATATATAATATATAATTATATAATATATTAGATATATATCTAGATATATTATTAATAATATACTATAATATATATATAATATATATATATTAGATATAGATATACTTATATAATATATATATATATATATATATATATATATATATATATATATATATATAGTGTAGCTCTATGGAATCCATTGTACGAGGGTTGAGGAAATAAGATGGGAAAAACGACAATATGAATGGACGGTACAGAAAAGGAATATGAAAGGGGGCTGTACCTTGGGGCTGAAGGGTCACTGCAAAGAACTCATTAAGTAATGCACACTACACCGCACGCGGTTCACAGACGGTTACTACTCCCTTAAGGTGTATATGTGTATGTTGTATGTATACATATGGTATCATCTGTATGCGATGTATAATAGATATTGTTCCAAGTTACAAATCTTATCCAGTAAATGCCTGCCATTTGTGCAACGTATTTAATATATATATCTTATATAGATATATATATTATATATATATTATATATATATAATATATATATTATATATATATCATATATATATATATATAAGATGCAAATACAATCGTATGTATATATATATATATACTATCTATCTATATTATATATATATATTATATATATATATATATATTGTATGTGGTGTGTGTGTGTGGGTGTGTGTTGTGTGTGTGTGTGGTGTGTGTGTATACATCCAATGTATGCCCGAAGGACACGTGCTTGAGAATATCACAAAATCCACTAATTAGTCAAGTGATAACGGGACTGTGGAACAGCAGTACTTCGTGGTTTCTTCTTCATTTTCAAGTGAATTTGAATTTGTACAATTAACTTACGAACGTACTGTTCTAAGTCAGGGTTTCATCACCTTTACGTGGATTTGTCAGTATATGTAGTATACCATATAATATACATATATAGAATTTCATGTATGTAAATGTATTTGCACTTGTGCATATGTGTGAAGTCAAACAAATTGTCAAATGAGACTCAGGTTAGCAGAAATAAAATGATATAAACGACAAAATATCGCAACTGAAAGGTCCAGTGCAATGATCATTGCATTCTTTTTATATTAAAAAATGCAATCACGACCAAAACCACGGGAAAACCGGAACTCGCAAGAGGGAATTGCATCGTTTGCAGGAATCAGCCTCATACCGGAAACCAGGTTCTTGCACAGAGCCCCTTTTATTATCTGTTGTTTAGTGAGGACACCTGAAATCCCGTTGCCCTCAGACACCGGAAAACATCCATCATGGAAAATCGAGAAGAAGAATCCAGTTTGGTGTCTGCAGTCAGGGATGATACACATTCCTGTTCTCTGATAAACACGTCAATGGTCTTTCTCCTCTCATGGATTGCTAGCTCTAAACTCTTCATGTACACAACAACACACACACACGCAAACATACAATACAGACACACAAGTCTCAAATCACCGCCTACTCCTTTCCCGTCCTCCTGCAGCAACTCAGGGGAAGAAAAACACCGGTCACCCAAGCCTTGAGCCAAAGTGGCCTTGTCCGTCGTCACCTTTATTGAAGCGAATGTTTCTCGACATACTGGACTTTGTGATTCCAAAGTCCCGTTAGCTTCAAGAGAGAAAATGCAGCTTTACGGGAATTTATTGATCAACTGTTTCGAATATTATTCTATCATTTGAATCACCGAGTGAGTACTTCAATAAAGTAAAGTTTTAAGTTTCTCATTATTCTCCAAACTCCATATATATATGTATATATATATATATATATATATATATATATTATATATATAGATATATATAATAGTAGCTCTAATATATATAAAATAACATACTTGCGTATAAATGAGAACTTATTTCTTATTGCATTGTGATCTTTAAAATGAAAGGAACATATGCTGTTGATATTAAATTCCAGCTCTGATCATTGCAAATGCATATGAGTCTTCGTATGTTAATTTTGTTGTTGAGGCCACCTATAATTTTATTAAATATGTATATATATTAATATAGACATATATATATAGATATATATATACTATATATATATATATATATTATATATATATATATATATAATATATATGATAGACATTACCAAATCAATGAGATAAAAATAGACCTTCCTGCAGAGAGAGAGAGAGAGAGAGAGAGAGGTGGGAGAGAGAGAGAGAGAGAGAGGCACGAAACATGACAGCAATACATGACAAGCAAGGATGATAAGTCTTACGTGTACCCCTGTGAGATCTGAGATGGAAGAAATAATTAAACTGAAGGCGTCAAACAACACACAGAGACTACAGGAAAGATGCAGCTGGTTCTTTTCTTTCAAGAATTTCTAAGAAATAAAGAAGAGAAGGAATTACCTACAGGAGATCATCTCAAAAAATCACAAGAGCTATAACACTACGGCAAGGGGTGGACCTACGCAGTATCCACAGTCACAAAAGCGCCTCGCTGAAACAGGAAGCGCTTTAGGAAACTTCTGAACGTCCCAAGTCGCCAGGTAACCATAGGAAGAGTAGCGTTCATTAGTGAAATGGCTAACAATAAACGGTTCCTTGTTCATTAAGTGCGTTTTCATAGCGTGAAGGTTTTTGAAATAGGATGATGCTCTTGGCCGTTCTTTGTGATTAATCATTTTCAATAAAAAATGTGAAGTTAAATAGTACATGGTGGGTTATAATCAAAATAATTAATACCTTAATAATAATCAAAACCTTAAACTAATTAGACCTGAATTAGCATTTTTTTAGGCCTATACTAAAAATACACTCGTTTTTAGCCTCATAAACTCCTCTTAACGACCACCTCATTAGTCTAAACTACCAGGCCACATTGTTTCACCAATCATGGCCAGCAGAGAGAAAGGGAAAACGAACTCGATAAAACCCCAAAAACAAAAATACCTTTTTCTAGTAAGGTCGGACAGTCTAGAGAGAGAGAGAACTATAATCCGCGAAGTATTAATATACTTCGCTATTGTGCTGTATCCGAGAATGCAAACGAACGTAATTAACAGGACTTCCTTTGTAATTTCATATCTAAGATGTTCTCAATATTCAGGTTTCACCCACGTAAGCAAAACGTAATCCTCTAAAGGAATCCTTTGAAACATTAAACGTGAATTGTAACCAAATGTCACCAGACGCCATCTCAATGCAACTCTGCAGACACACTAAGCCACTCTACTCAGAAGTTCAAAAGAGAGCAATGAGGTAGCCCTTTGTACATTCATGCCAGTTTGAGGCCTGGAAGAAACAAAGCAGGTTGGACCGAGATTTACGTTTTCCTATTAGTAAAATAAAAGAGTATATTAAAAAAACATAAATCACAGTGACTAAGTTGCATTATTTATTAAAAATAAACCTAATAATCTATTAAAAAAAAAATAATCTGAGTAAGATCACGTTCCCTAATCAGGAAAATAAAGATTAATATTAAAAAAAATTAACAATGAGGAGGACAAAATTACCCTCTCATAAAATGAAAATCCATATTATAAAATAATAACCGAGAGTAAGGTTAAGGTTCTCCATTAGTCAAATAAAGGTTTATATTTAAAAAATAATTGAGTAAAGATAAAGTTCCCTATTTAGTGGAATCAGATTAATATAAAAAAATAACAGCCTCTGAATAAGATTAAGTTCCCAATTAGATAAATGAAATAACTATATATACTAACAAAAGAGAAGTGAACTCGAAGGCAGAAAAACAAACACAGTAAGATTGAAAACACACTATGGCTTTAGAGAACGAATATTGTTAACACTAGTGGTCCAGATTCATAGGTAAGTTGAAGGGGGATGCTATAACTGCAATTTGCAGTTGAATAAGGAAAATATTATGATGTTTATGAGGTTTCAACGAGGCAGAATTGTTTTCTTATGCCGACTCTGCAGAAAAGTGAATTCAAGTATTCGACTTCGTTTCACCTTCGTCAAAACAGTCAGTATAGTTCTTTACCCAAAAACAATTCTGATCGGTAGAAATTAACCCAGATTCACAAACGCCCAAATAATTAATATTTGTTGTCTTCATTATCCTTTATTTAATTACCAGTGGTCAACTTGTTGCTGATAAAGGTATTATTTGCAATGGTTTTCTTCTTTCCACTGTCTTTTGGAGGAAGTTAGTTGATAAATGTTCGTTTATTCTAGATTGGGTTCAGTTTAAAAAGTGTAACCTTTGGTGAATTACATATCCCGGTGTCAAATTTGGGTATGTGATATTCCTGTCAATTGTACACAAAGCCCAAGGATTTCAATTGTTAAGCTTAGTCCTTTTTATGAAGCTTGATTGCTTTGTTATACTCTTTCATTTTGTTTATCTTGCCATTTTCCATTAGATTTAGTTTGAAAGTATAAATCCTTTCAAAAATCCCCAAATTTCATGAAAATTGAACTGAATGTAACTTGTAGATCTATAACTCATAAACTATCGGAAAAATACTTTAGACATTTGGTATCTGAAACAAGCCCATTTTAATGAATGACAGTTACAGGCTCTCAATACAAATGCTTGTCATTTTCATGGGTACGATTGGTCTGGTTTATTAAATGTACACACATACACACAACGCACACACGCACATATACCTTCGCTATTACATCGCCATTTGTTTTAGCAGTCCGATAACAAAATCTGGAAAAAGCGAGCAGCAGCCGACGACGAAGGCTGTTTTGTTTCATAACTGGTGGACTGAGTCAGGCGGGAAAGGAAATTTTATCGGCAGTCTACTGAGAGGACTGTAATTTATTTGCCAATAAAAAACAGATCACGCTGATTGTTTTAGTGGATACGAAACGCTGCCTTTTCTCAATAACTCTTTCGTGGGAAAGTCACAGGTTTGCTTCGCAAATAAGTTTTGTTTAGATGCATACGAAACTCGACCTTAATCGACCTAGTAATCGAATGACCTTTTCGATATATATATATATATATAAGTATATATATATATTATGTATCATATATATATATATATGTATATATATATAATATACATATATATATTTATAAATACGTATATATATTATATATATATATTATCTATATATATATATATATATATATATATATATAATATATGCATATGCACATGTTGTAATATATAATAGATATATAATTAGATAGAATATATAAGATATATATAATATATATATATATATATATATATATAGTATATATATATATGTATGTATGTATGTATATGCATATGCACATGTATACATATATATGGGTTCTCATAAAAAACCACATATACACATAAAACTAAACCATAGTTCCCCTCCCTGAAAGGGTGTAAGGTCCCAAAGATCCCACCTCCACCTCAGGGTGAAGCCCTTGCAATCAGGGGTGCTTATGCCAGCAATACCACCCACTGAGTGGAGGCCACATAACCCCCTAAGATCAAGGCGGAGCCATTATACTCGTTTGGTTTGAAGAGAAGGACAAGTGATGTTCTGTGACTCTGAGACGAGGGTGAAAGGGCAGTGAGTGAGTGTGTGCAGGAATAGGACAGACCGAGGCAGAGACTCAGACAAGTGTCCCCCTGACTACTCGTAGAAGAGAGGCAGATGTGTTGTCAGTTTGGTTATCGACGTGAAAGGGAATGATTAGGTCAGCCATCTTGAACTCTGGAGAGTCGTTATCCTTGGTCAAATCACCCTATGAAAGGAGTGTTATCTGGAGGATGAATTGAATTATTTATGGCGAGAGAACACGATCATTGGGGCAGAAGAGATTTCTTTCCACTATTGTACGACTTTACAGTTCGATATAAAATCTGATTAGCGGTTATTTTCTGAAATGGTTAATCTTTAATATGTTGATGACAGTGAATACAACAACCTAGTGTCCTTACAAGACAGAGAAAATGGACAGTTTATGTATTTCGTTTTGACTTGCAAATCATATTCACTTCAAAAATATAATGACTTCATTATTCTGTAGCCACAATGAAGCCATTTTAATGTACCCATAAATCAGGAAGTTTTCCAACTGACCTACTTTGCGCCATAAAAATGCCCTGACGAAGGGCAGAATAAAAATACTATTGATCACTGCGGTAAAAATGAACTTTAGAAAATTCCGGTCAATAAATTTTATGTTCCACAATTGCAATTTCAGTTTTGGGGAAAAAAATTGAGCTGCGTTTGATGAGGCTTCGGTTGTTACAGTTACAAATATATATTTTTTGGACAATGGTCACTGATCAGGTATTCAGTTATGTTCTGTAATTACAGATATATCAATATGCGTTGTGAAACCTGTACTGAATGCCATGTATCTTTTCCATAATGATACACAGGTTTTATAGAAATAAATTGAGAAACAAAAATTATCAATGAGTCAGATACAGCTTTGCAAAGACATTTTTGATCAAATATTAACAAGGTTTGATGAGCAATCACTGCATCATGAATTTCCATTTTCGGGGTAATATAACAACAATTCACTCAAGGG
>NC_061095.1:51493169-51528169 GCF_015104395.2 Macrobrachium nipponense | reverse complement strand
GAAGGCAAAAGTCCTCTGATGCAAAGAATTATGGGCCAAGAAACGACGCCGTTGCCCGTTCAGTGGAGGCACCTAGCGGGGAGATTTTTTCCTCATCCTTTTGGGAGGATGATGGAGCTAGACCTACACCCCTTTCGAAGGCGAAGCCAACCGCTAGTCTTCATAAATTACCAAGGACGTCATTTGCTTAATTCACTTCTCAGGTCAAACCTGAGTAATATCAGGTTTATTTGAATGAACTGGAAAAATTGACCTGTCCAAAACAGGAGTTGGATCTGGACGATCCTTTTTTAGCGAGTGAATCATCAATAACACCATAAACCTATATAGACTACATGGGTGGACACACACACAACATATATTTTCTATACATACATTAAATATATCATAAAAAATATTGGTGACGAGCGACCCAAGAATGGCAGCAGAATGAGGAACATCTGAAGCCATAGACAGAATGGCAGAAGAAGACTGAACTGGGGGGGGGGGGGGAAACTTTGGTTTTTTTTTCGTTTCAAATAGTAGACCAGTTGTTTGGTGGTACAAAGACTCAACCCAGAACGACATAATAAGGTGTGCTGGGGGCTTCTGAATCTAAAAAGTGATCCAATTGTTCTAGAAGTGTTTGGAAACGTGGCTGGAAACATTAACTGCAGCATCGCTACTCTTTGTCTCTCTGTACCATTGTATCCGACGTTCTGACAAAACCGACTAGATATATATATAATATATACGTATATATAGAATATACGTAATATATATATATAGATTATATATATATATATATATATATATATATATATATATATATATATGGTGTGTGTGTGTGTGTGTGTGTGTCGTGTGTATGAAATTTCAAGGCTGCACGTTTTAGACGGAGGCAATGTAATTAACTCGAGACAACAATTAATCCCAGAAGAGAAGGTCTCTGAAGTGCATAAAATTTATGGTCTCAGGAAAGAAATCCACATTTGCTTCCTACTATTCTCTGGAAGTCAGCCATTGTCTATCTCTCACTCTCCCCCCCCCCCCTCATTAATAGGTGGTCAAATATTCTCTTGGAATTAGGCTCTCTCTCCTCTCCTCTCTCTCTTCTCTATCTCTCTCTCTCTCACTATTTGTGGAGGAAATGGAAATCTATTTGACGTTGCAGATCCTGAACAAGTCTCGTAAAAACAAATGAATCGTTCATCACTTGTGTGGGTGTAACTTTTTTTTTATTTTATACTATCTCTCTCTCTCTCTCTCTCTCTCTCTCTCTCTCTCTCTCTCTCTCTCTCTCTCTCATACGAATGCCATAAAGAATGAATGAATTAGCGTCGCAAAATGTATTGTCAGATTATGGATTTTTCTGCATTAGAAAATGAGTTTTTTTTTGTGTTTTTTTTCCGCCTTATTGGGAAACGATGCAATTGGGAAGTGTAAGTGTTTCTCCTATGCCCATTTCTTGTTTTTTCTTTTTTTTTTACTTTTAGGCTTAGAGAGAGACAGAGAGAATTTTAAGCAATAGTAATTGCGATGGACTCGTTGTTGTGAAAAACATCAGCCTTGAGTGAGTGACACCAGGCATCTTGTGGATGGTACAACACCAAACCTCTTGGTGTGACAACATCGGCTAGAGCAGTAGCACACAGGAGATCCTTTCTCTTTTGGAATCATTTCCTCTTTATTTGCTGTGGTTCCTTCACGTCCAAGACTCAGTTTCATGAACTGGGAGCCTTCAACGCTCTATCTCTCTCTCTCCTATCTCTCTCTCTCTCTTCTCTATCTTCTCTCGTAGGAAATGATGTCAGGAATGTTTAGAAGTTAACGGAGTGTACCCTCGTGGCTTCTGTTGGCGGATATTGAGGCAATATCGTATCAAGTCAGTCGAGTGGGTTCCATTTCAAACAGATTTCCTCGTCCGTTTTCTCATTTAAAAAAAAAAAGCAGACACCTGAATGTGAGCTGTGTGTGTGTTTTGTGTGTGTGTGAGAGAGAGAGAAGAGAGAGTGAGAGAGAGAGTTGTTGGACTGAGAATCGAGGTTTAAAATGGTATTACGGAGAGGCAATAGTTGAAATCACTGAACGACTACTATTTCTGGGGCTGACAGTTTGCTTTTGTATTGAACTCGGCTCTTTTTGTGACGAGACAAGTCTGGAATGGAACCATCTGAAACGCAGGCCAATTAGTCGCCAACATTAAAGCCCTGTGGATGAGGGAGAGTGAAAATGAATTCATTTGAAAGTTGAATAAAAAAATTGACTGTAAAACCCGTAAAAGTTCTTTATCCTAAAAATCAAGTATTAAAAATATGATCTTGTTGAGACAACAGGGACGTCTAACAAAGAGAAATGATTCCATTTTCAAATTTGTATAAAGTTGGAAGATCCATCTGCAAACAATCGTCCTCAGATTCGTTTAATGAAAATGGGAGGCGATATGTGAACACCGAGGAAAACATTGCTGATATAATTATTATTTCATTCTTAGACGAGAGAGAGACACCGCCTTATATTAGACTTCCTGAGATAAGGACCTTATCAAAGGGAATCTCACTCGTAATCACTTTAATGATCCGCAACAGTATTTAAAACGTTCAATTCTTATTAGGATCGAAAAAACAAGTCGTCAGTACTTAACCAAAACTGCAACGATTCTTATTGGCATTCAAATCATAAACAAAACATACCACGTCATTTCCCACCGGTGGAATCTGTTTATATTCAATGAATTAAAAATAAACTTGACAAACGGGTTAGAAAATATAATGTGCCAGCATATTACAACACAATCCACAAAGAAAGAATGAACTGTTAGCTTTATATATAGATAGATATATATATATATATATATATATATATCTATATATAGTATATATATATATATATATATATATATATATATATATATAAATATAATATATAAATATATATATAATATATATATTATCTATTATATATATATATATATTTTGATATTACATATATATATTTATATATATACTATATATTTATATATATATATATATATAGTATATAGATATATATATATTTAGAGATATATATATATATATATATATATATATTCATACTGTGTAGATATTTTCGAATTTGATGACAGGCGGAATTCTCCGGTTTCCAAAGCAGAGCGCATCTTCAAGTAGCACAAGAGCGGGGCGTCTCAGGTATGCAACTCCTTCCAGGATTTCGAACACACACACACAACACACAATATGTATATGTATATATACCATATATATATATTATATATAAGATATATATATTTCAAACATACTATATATATATATATATATTATATATTTATATATATATAAATATTCGAAACACACAACAAACACATAATGTATATTTTTAATATATAATTATATATATATATATATAATCACTAATATATATATATATATATATATATATATATATATTAGATAATATATATATATATATATATATATATATATATATATATATTATATATATATCTTATATATATAATATAATATATACATAGTACATATAATAGCTATTATATATATATATATATATATATATATATATAATATATATATAATATATAATATATAAATATATATATATATATAAATATAATATATATATAAATATATATATATATATTAACTATATATATATATATATATATATATATATATATTATATATATATATATATATATATATATATATATTATATATATATATTTTTATATATATATATATATATATATATATATATATAATATATATTATTATATATATATATATCATATATATATATATATATATATATATATATAATATATATATATATATTATATATATTATATATAGATTATATATATACATATTTATATATATATATATATAAATATATATATATAAATTATATATATATTTATATATATAATATATATATATATATAATAATATATATATTATATAAATATACTATATATATATATATAAATATATTATATATATATATATATATATATATATATAATATATATATATATATTATATATATATATATAGTATATATATATATATCTATGTATATGATAAATATATATATATATCTAAATATATATATATATATATATATATACTTATATATAGATATATAATATTATTTATATATATATATATATATTATATCTATATATATATATATATATATATTAAGTATATATATATTATATAATATATTATACATATTTATATATTATATATATATATAACGTATATTATTATTTATATATATATATATATAATATATATATTATATTATATATAATATATAATATATATTATATATATAATATATATATAACATATACATATGCGTGTGGTGTGTGTGGTCGAATATATATAGATATATAAAATATATATATATATATATATATATATATATATAATATATAGATTATATAATACTATATATATATATATATATATATATATATATAGAACATAATAAATATGTGTGTGTGGTGTGTGTGTGTGTCGAAATCTGGAAGAATTGCAATGTACCTGAGACGCCCCGCTCTTGGGCTACTTGAAGATGCAGCTCTGCTTGGAAACCGAGATTCTCCTGTCAGCAAATTCGAAAATAATCTACACCGTTATGAAGTACTAAATACTCACATGACCATGAAATATTCCCTCGCTGCAAAATCTGAATACGATCATGCATAAAACGAAATGATGAATGACTTTATTTTTAGTTTTTATAAAAGTAGCTTGTAATTTAATTTGGTCTTATTGCAGAATACGTATTGGCGTTAATTTACACGTTCTCAGAAAAAATAATTTCTTTTATTCCAAGCGTTTAAGTATTGCATTTGGAATAATCTTTTGTTGTTTGTTACGTACATATTAGTCTAACGTTAACATTGCAATGAGAGAGAGAGAGAGACGAGAGAGAGGAGAGGAGAGAGAGGAGAGAGAGAGAGCGAGAGAGAGTAGAAATAGGCATCTATAGTTCCATTCCTGCTTTGTTCCCTGACGCATTAAATTTCAGTTCAAATCACCTCGGTTGAGGAGAGCGAGAGAGAGAGAGAGAGAGAGCCACTCCATATTCAGGGCCTTTTGTCTCTCCGGAGGCCACACATAAATAAGGCATTTTATCTTTCTCTCGAAAGGAAGCATTTTTCGATCAAAGGCAGAAGTGATAACAAGATCCTCTCTCTCTCTCTCTCTCTCTCTTTCTCTCTCTCTCTCTCTCTCTCTCTCTCCCTCCTCTAGACAACCTCTGGAGGAAGTTCGACACCGAGGAGGCAAAACACTGGACCTGCACTTTGGTGCTTCTGCTGTTACTCATGACCATCTCTTGTTTCATTACAAAACAAATTACATTTAATCTTGCTTGTTATCAGCGACAGTATTCAAGAGCGAGTTCATTTCAGCGATGACGAGGAATAAATCATAATTCTCCTATTCACATTTTAGGTCATGAATATTCACGAAGTTCACATAAATCCCCATATGTAGGAGTGGGATTAGTCATAGCATTCATTTCCGGGTAAAAGTAGAATTTATATGATTTGCTATCATTAATTTCCCGTATCATTAACATGGATAAAATGTAGAACTGCAGGTTGATAAATAATAAATTCAATCTGCTGGAGTTCAATAATAAATTAAACATATCGTCATGAATTCACAGATGGTAATCATTAGTGATATCCTAAAACGTTTTTCGTAGGGAAATCACACTTGCCCTTTAGCTAATATCCAAACGTCTCTTATACTGAATACTGCAGAATAATTTCTCTGAAGTCCACAACTCTCGATAGCTGTGGTGAAAGTTTTTTTTTATAGATAAGATATTAAAGTTGTATTTTTGAATTATTTGAAATGGAAAATCAAAAATACAGTCAGACTTCCAGGTTAAGCAAGAAATTCAATTGCATTAACAGGACATAAAATGAAATAAAATGACCATAATGAAAAGAGAGAGACTGAGAGGCGAGAGAGAGAGAGAGGAGAGATTGAGAGAGAGATGGATGAGAGAGAGAGAGAGAGTATTTCGTAGTTAAAATAAATGTTAGAGTACATATAAGAAATAAGGCCCCTAAAAATTATAAAAAGAAAAACCAAAAATAAGGAAGATCTATAAATAAGAGAGAAATTCAGTCTCACTGAAGCAACGACAGAAGGAGAGAAAAACGGAATCGAGCAAAAAAGAATATTCTAGAAGTTAAAAATCTGTCAGAGGAACCAAATCAGAAATGAGGCAATAAAAATTATAAATTGCTCCTTAAAACAGTTCCTAATCCAAAGAGGACGATGCCAAGGGAAAGAAAAACCACAATCGTTTAAATGGAAATAAAAACTAAATAAAATTTCACCTACAGATCTTTGAAGCAGCCTCATCGGTGCACTTGTAATCAGCGAGCGATTCGTGTATCGATCCTTTCCCAAAGTGTTATTACAGCCCAGTAAATAAGCAATTTGCAATTCCTTTTGAGAGAGACGCTTTTCAGTGGTTCTGGGGAAATGCTAATTGGTTTCTCGAATCATTTCGTTAGAGCGGAATAATTTCGTCCGAGGAGTCAGTCATAATAAGGCTGCTGTTGGAGAATCTCCTTTTAAGTATCTCATTCTTTGGTCATCTAAGTAAGATTTGGAGGCTGTCACGTAAGAATTAATTCCCTTATGTATCTAATTATTTGGTCATTTAAGTAAGATTTGGAGGCTGTTACTTAAATATCTATTTCCTTAACTGCCTAATTCATTGGTGATTTAACTAAAATAATAAAAAGGAAAACCTGCATTTGTAGTAAATGCTCTATGACAATACAAGGAGTATTATCATCTTTATAATACGATTATAAAAATTACAGTAATATAACTTACGTGATGCTGTGAAGGTATTATTCCAATTAATAAGATTAGTTTTAATTATATTCCAGATTATTTGTCAAATGTCTCCTGTCCCCATGCCTTGATAATGAACTGGAATTCTCTCTCTCTCTCTCTCTCTCTCTCTCTCTCTCTCTCTCTCTCTCTCTCTCTCTCTCTCTCTCTTCCGCTAGATTTTGACCCCAAAATCTAGCGGACCAACTTTGCTTGAATATTCACCTCTCTTTCCAATTTCTGAGGAGCGAGAAATTGTAACGATAAAATTAGCCGGAACTTTATTTGGAGTTTTAGGAGATTAAGCAATTCTGAAGATAAAATCAGAGGGAATTTCATTCCATCTTTCTGGACAGCAAGTAATTGTAAACGATAAAATTAGCGGGAACTTATTTTCGCGTTCCTGGGGAGCGAGTCTTAACAAGAAGCAGTTTAACTCATTGGAAAGATTCTTAAGATATAAACTGTAATAAATTCGATTTTGTAGATGTATAATGTATCCTCTCTGTATCGTGTGGGTTTGTCTTAAACAGAAATGAATGTTGGAAATGTCATATTAAATTATTTATTAAAATGTATAAGAAATAAAACCTTGGCTTTCTAAACGCTAATAATACCATTTGTATGTCGAAATGAAACCAAAAAAAATTAAAGCAGTGAAAAAAATCACCAAAAATAAACTACAAATTCATAATCTTAGTAAGACTTCAGTTTAACTTATTAGTAAAATATCTCTTTATTAAATCTACTTACAGTCTGAGAAGGAAATAGTGGAATACGACAGAAAGTGCTTTACATTACTGCTCGTTCTGCTGCAATTGTTTTTACATTAGATTAGATGACACAAGTTCTGTGGCATTTGGATATACTGCACAAGAGAGAGAGAGAGGAATATATATTTTATATAATATATTGGTACCTAGAATTTTTATCCCGGTAATATTGTTTAATGCTACAAAGCTTCTCTCTCTCTCTCTCTCTCTCTCTCTCTCTCTCTCTCTCTCTCTCTCTCTCTCTTTTCCACAGTAAACGCACTTCTGAATAAAAGAGGTAATTCTAGAGACATGACCTAAGTGGTAATAAAACCAAGGTAATTTATTCCCTCCATAAATAAGACTTGCTCTCCGCTTCTGAAATTAAGGTTTACATTTTTCTAATACACATACAATTTATGTCTGTGTGTGTGTGTGTAGCAATCTAAAAGAATGAGCTGTTTGTAATATGAACAAACAACAGTCCCTTAGTATTATTTCTACAACTGTACCGAGTACCGAGAAAAACACCAGTAACGTCAAATTAAAACATTAGAAAAATGTCTTCCTAATTATCTATTTAATTGAAAAAGACTGAGTAAAGATCCCTTTATTGCATTTATCGTAATCCATAAAGAAGGAAAAATCATTCCAATTAAATTCTTGACCTCAGAGAAGCATTTAATGATTTAGTCTCTGTCCTCTGAATGGAATGACCTTCTCCTTTCCAAGAGGTCATTAGGATGGAAATGACTTCGACTTTTAACGATTAAAGCAATAAAAAGGGTTTGTTATGAACTTCAATGAAACGAATACTGGTCAATTGCCATTTGAAATCATCTGCTTGTACAGGGAATAGCTTCAACAGGAATTGGAATGGGCGAATATCTTTTATTATCTCTATTTTTTTTTTCTTTTGTAGGGCGTAATGCAGTAGTGTGTTTATTTTTTATAAAGGGAAAAAGATTTTATTAATTAACAAGGAAAAAACTACATAAAAATTTGTTTAGGTAAAGACAATGCTACAAGTGAGAATCAGTTGCGAATTTTGTAAACTTTTTATATCAGAAAAAAGGTTTTATAAAAAAAATAAAACGGCAGACAATACTCAACAAGATAAATTGCTTGAACAAGGGCGAAGCTACAACCAAGATTCATTTTAGAATTTTGGAATGTTTCTTTATAAGAGCAAAATTACTTTATAAAAAAAACGAAAAAGACTTCATTTGAAGAAATGCTTCGGCAAAGACAAAACCACAACTGAGAGCCAATTACGCAACAATACAGCAAATGTGTCTTTGAAGGTCTCATCTAGAAACACTACCATTCGGGCTTCCCATTCTGCGCATCAAAATTCCCCTAACAGAAATGACCCTTCCTCAGGGAAATATAATTCCCTATTTCCATTCAATTCCAACTAAGACGGAACCGGAATACCATTGGCTGGATTATTAAGGAGTTCCATTGCAAAGGAATATTTGAGAAAAATGGGACTCAAGAGGCCATAAAAGGCTATATATAAATAAATACTCCGTTTCTGAGGCCAGAAGTGGGTAGTCTGGTACTCGGCTGAAATTCTGTTCATTTTGTCTAAAGTGAGAGTCTCGTCTGAAAGGTTTTGTTCCACGGTGGCTTAATTTGAATATATATATTTACATATATATTATATATATTTACCCTTCAACAAGACTTCTTGATTGATATAGGTTATTTTAACTATGTTAAATTCATTATTATTATTATTATTGATTTTTTTATCTTTTATTATTTCCTTTATTCCTTCGAAGCAAATTTACGGAAGCAAAATCCTGTCCCAAGCAATAACAAACGTTATACAGCCAGAACGTTTGAGAAAAGGAATCTTCTCTCTCTCTCTCTCTCTCTCTCTCTCGTCAATCAGAAACGTTACGTTCTGTCAGTCTCCTCTCCTCTTAGCATGAACCGTTGTCTCTCATCACGACAGCATATGTCGGATGGAATTACAGTCATGAAACCCTGTTATCATAACCGACGCCTCGAAGCAACTACAATTGAGAGACCGCTTAGGAATCTGATATGCTTTGTGGGGTCATTTGCTAAGGATAGCGAGAGATGCTAAGGTGAGCAGTGTGAGTGAATTGTGACCTCCCTTGAAACAATAAGGCCTCGGGAAATGCTAGACATCTTTCTGCTACTGTGAAGGCTTTATAGGTTGGGTGGTAGGTCGCATGTCTGAACTTGCATTTTTATCTGTTTCTTGATTAATTTAATTATTCTTATTTATTCTTTTGATGAGTGATCTTTTCTTTCTACATTTCCCTTTACCTTCTGCTACTTCTTTCTAATCGACACTACTGTTATTTTGCAGGTGGAATTTCAAGTCAGTTGTTCCTTTAATGGGCTTGTTTCGTGTGAATAGGGTTTATATTCTGAATGATAACCAATAATAATAATAATAATAATAATAATAATAATAATAATAATATAATAATAATAATAATAGGTGTGAAAGAGAGAGAAAAAATCGATAAGTATCGAGACCTCAAAATAGAAATAAGAAGGATATGGGATATGCCAGTTGTGTTTGTGTGTGCGTGCTTCTGTGCATGTTATGTGTGTGCGTCTTTGTGTGTGGCCGTGTTTATGGGCATGTTTATGTGTGTTTGTGTGTGCACGTTTATGTGTGTGTTTGTGTGCATATTTTTAAGTGCATGTTTGTACGTTTGTCTGTGTATGTCTGTGTGTACGTGTTTTCCTGTGTATGAGTGTCTGTGTTTCTTTGTGTGTGTTTATTTTTCAGTGTCTCCCGTCAGAGTCGAAAGAGAAGTCGAGTTCTTCAGGGTCCCAACCACAAAGTCGGTCATCTTGCATCATTTTCTTCCCCTATCTGGCAACCAACGACATAACAACAAAAGCAGCGTCATTCCACGAGTCAAGTTTTTTTTTTTTTTTATGTCTAAAAAGGTAAATGGGAAGACAAGTGATAAAGCCTAATGAAGTCTTCTTATGAGGAGAATTTCTTCCTTTGGGTGTTTTTATTTTTATTTTTTTTTGTGGGGGGGGGGAGGGTGTTAGAATTTGAATATAAAACTTAGGCCAAAAGCCAAGCGCTGGGACCTGTGAGGTCATACAGCGCTGAAAGGGAAATTGAAAGGAAAACCTTTTGCAGTTTCATTATTAATCAATTGATAAGAGAGGGTGTATAGCAAGATCGAAAAAAAGAGAATATGAACGAAGGTACAGTAAAAGGAATGAAAGGTGTTTCAGTTATGGTTATGAAAATGACGCTGCGAAGTAACTTAAGTAGTGCCTACAGTGCAACGCGTGAGGTGCACTGACGACACTAATCCCCTACTGGGAGAGAGAATGCATGCCACTAAGCGACTGCAAATGGACGAAGTAAAATTAAATAAAGCATAAGTAGAAAAGTTCGATTAAAGGAGATCAGCCATAAAGAAGAGGGAAAACAGAGAAAGAGAGAGAATCCCTCATCACATGAGCTTCTCAAAGTCTAATTATCCAGCGGCCTCTGTTTCCTCATCAATGGTTCCTTGGACATCAGGCCAAATTGACCAAGAATAGAAAACTGAGTTGAAAGAAAACGTTCTGGAATCAGCAGAGGAGACAGATGATGAAAGAAGAATAATAAATCAGAGGTTGATTTCGGAACTTGATAAGAGGAAGTGACATCAATAATGTTGTTGAGAAACTGGAAGGAAAGAATTGAAATTTGATCAGTATTTTTGAGCGAAATTAACAGAACTGAAAAAAAATAAAAATGAACAGTCACGCGTCCTAGAACAATGCGTTATTAGAAAAGTATTTCTGTTTTTTATAGAAAATAAAAATCAGGAAAATGCTTAAATGAATAAAAGATAAATAAAAGTGGAGGGGGACGAAGTAGATAAAATCTGCCTAGAAAAAATATCAGAATGTCGAGAAAAATTGATGCGACTTCTTCTGAAAGTCTGTATTACTTTAAGACAGTTTATTATTATTATTATTATTATTATTATTATTATTATTATTATTATTATTATTATTATTATTTTTGCGTCAGTCGGATATTTCCAGACATTTTTCCTGTCTGAGAGTCACAAAAAATCCGGACACTGGCCAAATTTAATTAAATACATTGTAGTTCATGTGTCAAATTATTTTCATTGGCTATAAAAACTAATATATTGTACACACACACACACACACACACACTCACGCACATATATATATATATATATATATATATATATATATATATATATATATATATATATATATATATATATATATATATATATATAATATATATATATATATATATATAATATATATATATATATATATATATATATATATATATATATATATATATATATATATATATATATATATATATATATATATATATATATATATATATATATATATATATATATATATATATATATATATATATATATATCTAAACCTTTGTTCTGAGAGTTAGAAGAAGTTTGGATACTGTCTAAACCTTCGATAATATTTCATTGTGATGTGTTTAATATCGAGCTTTTGTCAGTGGAATTAATGGGGGAGTTATACTCAGTTATCCATTAGAATATTAATTTTTTCGTGTATCCAGGGCTTTTAATTGTCACCAAAATTCGTAGAACGCAAAAATAATTAAAAGGAAGTGGTAAAATACACTGCTTAGATTATCATAAGGAACAAAATGAATGCATATGTACGTACATACTTCTGTTCATTCACGTATGCAAACACAGACACATACACAAATATATACTCGCATGAATCTTCGTATTTTTATCGCTCTCGCTTTTTCGATTTTCTTCTGCTATTTTCTGTTGAAAAAAATACATCAAGTTTTCCCTCTATGTATTACTGTTCTCACCACCACAGCTGTTTCTCCAATCCCGTGGTACAATCGCATATTGTGACTTTTATTGAAAGGTTTCGCATAATAAATTCTCCCCAATGCACAAGGTTAAACATATAGTTTTGCATGTCACTTATCACTTCCATTCTGAATGCAAATGTAATTAAAAGTTAGTGCATAACCAGAGATTCATAAAGGTTTGGCTGTGAGCAATTACTTTGCACACTGTAAGCCACTATATACAGGCGTTGCGTATTAACACCAGCTTACAACCGGCATAATTTGGTAGCAATTAATTTCCACGATAAAGAAGGGGAATCTGCTTCCTCCATTCGACCATTTGCTCTTGATGTCCTCCTCATTGCTTCCTTAGATGGAATTAGAGTATTAGTATTATGGCTCGATTTGGTCTCAAATGAAGCTGCTCTGGGATTCATGAGGTGCAGTTTGGGATATGAATAAAGCCAAATGATGATGAGAGAGAGAGAGAGAGAGAGATTCTCAAGAAGTGAAAGTAATTTTGTTCCCATCGAAACTAAAGTTTGACTTAAATGGTTAAACGTAATATTGGGATTCCTTTTACTTTTTAACTGATGGCAGAGGATATGGGGCTTCCAGCTTTCATCCGAAGTCCGAAGTATAGGTGGTGTATATATATATATATATATATATATATATATATATATATATATATATATATATATATATATATATATATAGTTATATAGTATATATATATATATATATATATAGATATATATATATAGTATATATATATATATATATATATATATATATAATATATATATATATATATATATATATATATATGTGTGAGTGTTTGTGTGTGTTTATGTGCGTGTATGTAGACCTTTTCTGCATTAGGTTACGTGAATGTATCACAGGTGAATAGAGAAACAATTTAATTATTTTTAGTATAATTGCCACTTGGCTAAATTTTAGTTTATGGGTCTATTTTTGAGTTATTCCATTATATATCACAGTAGATTTATAATGAACCCGAAAAGAAATCGATCTAAGAATTTAAAGAATATAATGAGCACGAACTTCAATTCATCGCAGGACTTTTGCATCACATAACAAAAACGAACATTTATCAAGACCGAAATATATCGAAGGAGGCTCCAATCACACCTGACCATTTGTAAGTTACCTTTCCCCACCCAATCAGCACAGAATGATCCGGGGCTAATCCTACAATGATCGCATATCAGAATAATAAATAAATCCTTGCTGGCAATAACTCATTCATGCAAGTAAAACGATCTGTAACCAACATCCACAATTTAGGACAGAACTCCCTCCCCTGACGAAGCAATACAAAATCCCAATAATCATAGATTCCAGAAGGCGCCCTGATGACAACCAGTATGACAAGCAATAAATTACCTTGAGATAAAAGAAAAAAAGAAGAAAACCTCCGGATAATCAATGTATGTCAACCCATGACTCTGAGGAGCCAATCACATGCCCCCACCAGATCCTAACTGGGAGGGGAAAGAAGAATTCGGGTCCCTCTCTCATATTCCTTTAAAAATCTATTAAAATCATATTACATTGATGAGTTATTGCCGACAAGGGTTTATTTATTATTCTGACGAGCGTTCAGTGCAGGATTAGCTCCGGAGTCTGCGCTAAATGGGTGGGGATTTGCATCTCTGAAATGCTCAGGTGAGGTTGGAGCCATTGATATCATGCGATGTCTATGGTTGGAGCATCCTTCGCTATATTTTTCGGTCTTCATAAATGTTTGTTTTTGTTATATTTATTGCAGGAGTTCTATGATGAATTAAAGTTTGTATTCATAATATTCTTTACATTTCGGACTGATTTATTTCCAGGATCATTACAAATCTACAATGATTTATAATGAATTAACTAAAAAAAATACCCATAAACTAAAATGTTACCATAGGCACAATACAGCTATGTCTTCTATAAATATTACGCCCAAAAAATTTATTATTGATATATATATATATATATATATATATATATATATATATATATATATATATATATATATATATATATATATATATATATATATATATATTTGAAGTAATCAAAGTCCACAATTATGTAAAATGTGTATTAAAAAATACATAAAAGACAGGAGCTTTCGTCTACTTGATCAGTAGACCTCATCAGCCGTACGATTGTCTTTTAAAAAAAAATATATACAAAAAAGTTACGAAGGACAGGCAGGACTCTGGAACCGTCTCCAAGGGAGATAACAACCAAACAAGCTATCTCAATCATGTTATTCCCTCGTTCAAATGTGGCCAAAAGACGAGCCGATCGTCGTGGGAAAGACAAAAAACAAGGAAAAATATATGAGAAATATGTAACTCAGAATGTGAACTAATAGCGGTAGAATTTGAATCTGAAAAATTGATGAACATAGAATATATAGACCTCCTAATACTAAAGAGTTTGACTTAATAATTGAAAATTGGATGACATATGTAGAAATCACAAGGACTGGACTATTCTCCTATCTGGTGACTTCAACTTTCCTTTCGTAGAATGGAAAGAACGAATAGGAGACTGTGGTTGTACTTATACATATAAAAAAGAGAGTAATAGTAGTGCAGAAGATAAGAGGCAATTTGAAAAGCTATTAGATATGCTACTAGAATACAACATTCAACAAATAAATCACCTGCCAACAAGAAAGGAAAATACTTTAGACCTAGTATTTGTGAACGAGATGAATTATGTTAAAGAAATAATAGTTTATAATGCGAGTATTTCAGATCATAATGTCATAGAATTAACAGTTCATTCCAAAGCAAGTGAAAATAGAGATAAGCAAGAAATGAAAAAGTGGGAAGGATATGGAAAATACAACTTCTAACAGTAAATCTAAAATTGTCAGAAATTAATGAAGAATTAAACAAGATTGGGATAAACATTTTTCGTAGTGATGACATAGGGTAAAATACGGATATATTATATAAATATTGAGAAATAGTGTATAAATATATACCGAAGAATAAAGTAAACATCATTCATGCTACCAAAGACAGAAAGATCTTGTTCCAGAAATCATAAAGGTGGAAAAAAGGTCTTGCAAAAGAAAAAAATTGCATGGAAAGTTATAGAACTAAACAGTAAGCTAAAAATGCGAACAAAAGATTTACAATCAAAGAAAATGAAAAACGGGACTTGGAAGAAAAAACCCTATTAAATATCAAGCAAACCCCAAACTATTATACTCATAATGCGAAGAAGATGAGTAAAATAAGAATAGACATAGGCCTCTCTGAGAATTGAGAGTGAGATTAACGAATGACAAAAAAAAATTTACGCAACATACTGGCAGAACGATAATAAGAGAGAATTCACCCCAGAATAATAATGAGATAAGATATAGAAGTAGGACGAAAATAGTGAATATTTTAGCTTACATAGAAATTAATGAAGCTGATATTGTGCAGGCAATTAATGAAATTAAAAATGAGCTGCTGCCGCCGGGATGGAGTCCCGCTATTGCTGTTAGAACATCGAAGTATTTCATTCCTATCGCTAAGCCAATTGCAATATTATTAAGCCAAAGTGTATATACAGGCAAGATTTATTATGAGCAACAAATTAGCTATTCACCCCTACTTTCAAAAGTGGATCAAGCTAGAGGCAAGTAATTATAGCCTGTGATCTAACATCACATATTATGAAAGTGTTGAAAGGGGTAATGAAGAAATATTATGAAACATTTAAATAAAAAATAATTTGTTTAATATAGGACAACACGGTTTCGTACCCGGAAAAAGTACACAAACCCAACTGTTAGTCCACCGTGAGAACATATCAAAAATATTAAAAGCGAAATGACCAATGTGGTTTTATCTAGACTTTGCAAAGCTTTTGACAAGTAGAACCATAATATATAGCAAAGAAAATTGAGAAACACAATATCGTAGATAAAGTAGGAAGATGTTAAAAGAATTTGTACCAACAGAAAACAGATGTTACTGCAAACGGAATGAGAAATCGGATGAAACCAAGGTAATCTCCGGTGTGCCACAAGGTTACCGGGGTGCTATCTGCAATATTGTTTTTGTTATTATGATTGAATACATAGACAGTAATGTTTAAGGATTCGTAATGAGTAGTTTTGCTGATTACACAAGAATAAGGTTAGAGAAATTCTGTGATGAAGATAGTAACGGCTCTACTACAAAGAGACCTTAACAAAGTTATGCTTGGGCAGAGTAATAGATGGTATTTAACTCCTGATAAATTGAATCAATAATTATGAACAGAGTGAAAGCTAGTATGCATATAGGGACCTAATAATGAGACAATCAAAATAAGGAACCAGTTTAAAGACCTTTTGGTGTGATGAATGAATAGGAACATGTTATGCAATGATCAAATAGCAATTCTGTTGCAAATGTAAAGCAAAAATGGGAATGTTGTTACGGCACTTCAAAACAGAAAAGCTGACAATGATTATGCTTTATAAACGTATGTTCGTAGTCACTTGACTATTGCAGATATGAATATGGTACCACAATATCAAAAGGATATTGCACAAATAGAGAGTGTACAAAGTCCTTTCAGCTAGAATAAGAGTTAAGGACCTAGACTAACTGGAAAGCCAAAATCCTTAAAATTATTATAGGCTTAGAAGGAGAAGAGAAACGCTCATGATAATGTCAGGCATGGAAACAAATAGAAGGAATAACAAAAATATCATGAACTAAAAATATCAGAAAGAGCAAGCAGAGTAGATTAATAGTGGCCCAAAACTTATACCAGGAAAAATAAGAAAGCACACAGAACATTAATCCCACTTTCGCACCAGCATCGATTAATGCAGCGTCTATTCAGTGCGTTTGCCAGCTCATCTGAGAATATATCAGAGTGAGCGTAGATGTGTTTAAAGAATAAGCTTCGACAATATCTAACTGCATCCCAGACCATCCAAGATTGGAAGATGCAAAATATACCGGAAGATGTAACTATCAAATCTCTGGGAAGACCATTAGAGGCGCCTCACACTGAGACCTGGGCCAACCCGAACGAACTGTAAGGTCTGTAGGTAAGTGTTCGCTGTTCCCTCGTCCAAAATTCTGCATCGCCTGCAATGGGGTTCTTTCCTTCCAATGCCTGGCAGGAGAAGTCGAGACAACTGGGCTATAGGAGTGAGCAAACAACGTCTGTACTAATAATTTTACAGTTTAAGAATCAAATAATTGAAAATTTAACCTTTTGGGTAATGAATTTGTTAAACTCAACACGTTTAAATATTTAGAAGCCCCTTCAACTACTCTGCGTCATTAACCCGCGGTAACTCTGATGAAAAAAAAAAAAAAACGCTATCATTCAATCGGGTAATTACACGATCATTGGAGAAATATTTACACTGACTACGTGATTTAAGGGTCCATTTCAGTTCGCGCCTCTTTGAGGAAGAACTTTGCAGATGGGATTTTCATTATATTAAGTCCTCGGTAGACATCGTTAAGGACCTTTGAATGAGCTCAACAACTGCTCTCAGGCCTCACTGGAACGAATTGCCACATGCACCAAGCAGTCAAAATCTCCTTAGCAGCTGCCTGTGGTATACACGTACCTACATAGTGGTCCTATTCAAAGGTCAGGCGTCGGGAGGGGGAAGCCGATTTCAATTAAGCAGAAAACACAAGGAATTTTGTCACAACATGAGAGAGGAAACCGGATGAAATCGACATATCCTTCGATCCTATTTTATAAAAGGATAAACCCTTCTCAAACCCCACCCCCCCTCCCCACCCAACCCCCAGGGCTCAGACAGACCTACCGACTTAATTGCGCTTCTGTCATTTCAACGCGCTGCTCTGGATTGTTTCTGTGTATTGCAAGGAATAGGAAACATTACTGTTCGTAGAGGGATCAAGATATTATAACCACTGGATAAGCTGTTTCCATTTTCGCCTTTTTTGGGATTCGGATCAGATAGATTTGCTTCTGACCAATTTTTGCTAATCAAACAGAGAAGAGAGAGAGAGAGAGAGAGAGAGAGAGAGAGAGTAGAGAGAGAGAGAGAGAGAGGAATAAAACAAGTAATCCATCTCGAAATAACGAAAGATCTAATATCTTGCAACACCGTGATTTCCGAAAAATCTTCAGATTTTATTATCCTCGAAGACTAGGCTAACCTTAGCAAGGCTAATCTAATTCAGTAGAAAAAAAGTAATATTGAATATAATGGACATGAAGAGCAAGCAGCGAGTTCCTGACGAGGAAAGGAATCGCTAACGAAGTCTAAAACGGAGAGCAAAAGGAGAGATTCCCTCAGATATGGAAATTGGCGACGACCAGATAAGATTGATTTTTTTGTTCGTGTGACTTCTGTGGAATATCTTCGCTTCATTCCTTCAAATCAAGTTTTGTTTTATTTAGTCACTTTATATAGAATGGATTCCCAAATGAATAAATAAATAAAAGTGATGAAATGTTTATGGTTAAGTCTGAATCTACATCTGACTGAGCTTGGAGGGAGATGAAGGTTTGGTCGCACTTGGTGATCTTTTGGGAAAAGTAACAATTTAAAATACCTCAATTGCAAATTTAGAAATTCCTCGGGCAAAAGGTAAAGGAGGATCTTGTGAAATATTATTGTAATCGAAGTTTGATTATTGAAATTAGTATATTTATAGAACATGGTAACTTATACTTAAGAAATGAATTATGACATATAAAGCGAGACTGATTGGTGGTTTTGCACAGATGTAATTATTGGACAAAACAAAATAAATTTAACGCTAGATATTTATATCAAACAGAGGTTAAAGGACAGAAAGACGCGTGATGATCGATCACAATTCGCGGAATGGGTCTTAATTTCCCTACCTTCACTTTTGATAACAAATATCACCTTAGTCGGCTGCAATAATATTTGCCCCTGAAAACGTTCTGTCCACCTTCGAGCATTCAATCTGACTCCTCGTCACCCTCAGGATTTGGCAGCAAGCGCCACCAGGACCCAAAATGAAGGCATAAGCTGTTTCCTAGATTTTTTTTTTTTGAAATTCGTGGTAATAAGGGAGACAGAAGGAGGATGAGTGATCAACAGGGCAGATGAAATGTGAGATATAACAGCTGAGGAGGAGGAGGAGGAGGAGGAGGAGGAGGAGGAGGTGAGGAGGGGATCCCCCGGAGGACTGACGCTGTTTCACTCTCTTCTTCTGCAAGTCTTTCATTTAGAAAGTTTCGGTGATGTATTTGTCTAACTTGTATGTCTGTCCTTATTATTATTATTATTATTCTTATTATGTTTTATTATTATTATTATTATTATTATTATTAAGAAAAGACCCCAAAAAGAGGTTTATTGGTAAAGGACAAAGTGATATTGGAACAAAAAATATATAAATAAATAAATAAAAAAAACAAACAAAACAAATATATAATTACACAAAACACAAAAAAGTTCTGAGAACTCAGATAAAAGGTCGTGGCTTTCGAAAGGAAATATAAAACCTTCATAAATACTCAACAAAAGTGAAAATTAGATCTCCACTTTTTGCCTTTCACAATATCACATTTAGCTTGATTCTTACGTCCAACAAATTTGGGTGTCTGTTTGATGAAAAAAGGACGAGGCAATCTGTTTTTTTAGAAATGGAATCCACTCGACTGACTTAAGACACGAAATTGCTCAACATCTCAGCAGAAGACCCCGAGGTGACACTCCCGTTACCTCCAACAACTCAGCAGCCTCCCACGAGAGAGAGAGAGAAGAGCGAGAGAGAGAGATTAAGGCTTCCAGTTCATGAAATCGATCTTGAACGTCCAATGAACCAAGAAGTGTCATGTTGTCGCACTATCTATCAAGGCCACGTTGTCAGATCAAAAGTACCATGGCGTCAACTATGAATGGGAATGTGTCACGTGTTTGGATAGTAATGATGTAGTTTTATATTTGACAACGTCTCCAAAAAGGGGTGAGGGGGGAGAGGATAGAGAGAGAGAGAGAGAGAGAGATAGAGAGGAGAGAGAGATTGGTGACGATAAATGGGAGTGGTTAAATGTCGTCGGTATCGGGGTGTGTCTGTTGTGGCGCTCTATTGTGTAGAACGGTGGCGGGAGTCTGTTACAAGAGTCGTGACTCGTGAGCACTGAGCAGTATGGAGTTCAGTGAAGTCAGAGTTGGATCTGGCAGCATTTATCTGTTGGTGGTTAGTTGATTTTGTGGTATTTGATTGATTTTGATGTTGCAAAAGTTGTTGTTTGTGTTCTGTCTGGTTGTGTTAGTGAGAAGAGTTGGTAGGATTTTCGGTGTCGTAGTGATGTTTGGGGAAGTGTTGGTGTTGGCAGTTGTTGTGCGGCAGTAAGTCGGGTGTAGCCGTGTTCTTTCGGGGCTGTTGGTGTTTTTCTGCTCAGTTATTTGTCGGGTTGGTAATTTTGTTTTTTTTTGTGTGTTGTGGGTTGTTTTTTGTTCTCGGTGTTTGGTTTGGTGTTGAGGTTATCGGCAGTGTTTGTGTGTCGCTAGCCTATAGCCTTCCAGCGGACAGCACATCCTAACCCGGAGTATCTGGAGCTAGAGGTGAGTCCGTCTTTTGTGTTTTGTGTGTTCGGTATTTCGTTGGACCAATGTGTCGCTGCGGGTAAAAGTAATGTAAAGGGTATAAGTGTGGAATGGGGAAATTGGTGTCAGCTTGAACGATTACCGTCACTTGTGAAGAATGGCTTGCCTTTTTCGGTAATTCTAAGCCCCCGCATTCCGCGGTACAGTAGACTATGGCATTGCCGTTTTCCTATGGTATTTTACCGGCTGAACAGAATTTTAAAGTAATATTTTATCGTCGACTGTATTAAACAGTAATTTACGCTGAAGACTACATGATAGTACTAAGGGGTACGATGTACCAACTACAGAGTTACAGTCACCGGAAAAATATTACCCTACACTCTTGTAAAGTAAGGCAAAATAACATATGAAGAACGTCAATTGCCATAGTCTACTTCGACTGGACCAATCTGTCGAAGTGTTGGTTCGAGGCCATGAAACGTAAACAAACCACATAGTTTTAAATGCTGGTAGGGGTGTGGGATCTCCTAACAGGGAGCCTTTATGTCCAAGTAACATGGGGTGGGGGGGGAGGGGGGGGGGGACCTTATAAGAGGAAGGCAGAGGTCAGTTGGTAAAGCACTCTGGGATGTGGTGGTAAATAATTCCCAAGCATTAATCACCGGACTATCAAAAGCACTACCCTTTGAACACTAATCACAATACAACAAAGTACAGAAGATTAGGACCTTTTCTTAAAGGGGTGAGGATAGATATTCAGCAGCCGCTTTCACGAAGGCATGGGCCTCGTACTTGGTGATCGTGGTAGTGGATTTTAAAGTAAGCCACTGCCGTGATCTTGACAGTATTTACCAACCTTTCATACTGCCCATTATGGCCTGAAATGTTCCTTATAACTAACGAAACAGTTAACACATGTCGGGGCAGAGTCGGGTTATTAAATGAGGCCCGGAGGAGGTGGAGGTGCCTGGAGTGCTTCCGCCTCTGGCTGGTTGATAAGCGAAGTGAGACATTGGCAAGTTTGTCAGGGAGGTGGGGGTAGCTGAGACCAGAAACAGAGTAGGGAAGAATGGCGTGGGGGTAAATATTCACGTTTTGTGTAAAAAAAAAAAACACGAACACTGTATTGTATGGGTTGGACAATATAGGAATGAGGGAGGTCCTGTTTAGGTAATTGAAGTTGAAAAATGTTGAGTGAAATCATACAAACCTGATTCTTTTTTATGTTTTAATGAAAACAAAGTTATCGTGTATTATTATTAAAGTTAAAAAATAATTGCAATGAACTTACAGTAGGGACGTACATATTTTACATAAGAGCTATACCCATACATTACATAAAATATATATTGTATATATCAATACCGGGTTTTTTTACATCTTGTATTACACATCTGGTCATAAGTAGTCATTACAATACAAGTCTAAGGGCCATTTTCGTGATAATGAATAGACTTTCTCAAGTTTCAAGGATCATAGTGGCCTTTAAAGGGGTGATTGAACATACCAAGAAATGTTTGGGACCTTGTAAAATTGTGTACCTAACCAGTGGCTCCCCCCATTCCCGTAGCCCCCTTAAAGAGGCAATCTAGAAGTGTAACATATAGTAGTATAGTAGCCAAACCAACCTAACCTACCCTAACCTAGGAGAAATGTGGTTCCTGACTGGGGGCGCGGCCTCCCCGTAACCCCCCTTAAAGAAAGGTAATCTTAGAAGTGTAACATATAGGTTAAGACGTAACCTAACCACCTAACCTCCCTAACCTAACCTTAGTAGAAACATGTTGCCTGACCGGCAGGGCGTACGCCCCCTTAAAGGAGGTAATCTGGAAGTGTAACATATATTTAGGATCGTAACCTAACCAACCTAACCTAACCTAACAACTAGTAGAACATGTTTCCTGACCGGGGCCCTGTACCCCCCCTTAAAGGAAGGTAATCTTAGAAGTGTAACATAAATAGGTTAGGATCGTAACCTAACCAACCTGACATAGACCTAGCTATTGGAACACGTTGCCTGACCGGGGGGGCAGAGTCATAACCTAACCAACCTAACCTAACCTCATTAGTAGACATGTTGCCTGACCGGAGGCGGAGCCCCCTTAAAGAAAGGTAATCTTAGAAGTGTTATACATATAGGTTAGGATCGTAACTAACCACCTAACCTAACCTAACGATAACAGGTTGCCTGACCGGGGGGCTTCCGCCCCCCGTACCCCCCTTTAAAGGAAGGTAATCTTAGAAGTGTATCATATAGTTTAGATCGTAACCTATCAAACCTAACCTAACCTAGTAAACATGTGCCTGACCAGGGGCCGAGCTTCCCGTAACCTCCCCCCCCCACCTTAAAGTAAGGTAATCTGAAGTGTAAACATAGAGGTTAGGTCGTAACCTAACCAACCTAACCTAATAGAACAAGAAATTGTTATGGGTCAGGAGGCACTTAAAGGTGGATAATAGAAAAAAAGAAGGGAGAAAACATGCAGTTGTGTGGGGGGGGGAATTCTCATGTCTTTAATGAAAGAATTGTAATGCCCAATTTCATGAAAAATGTAATACCATCAATTTCAAAAAATGTATACCATCAATTTCACTCATTGTCCATAAAGGTCTCGAAACGTCCAAACCGCCTTCTAGTCCACCCCTCGTAGACTTTTCATGGGCCTGGCCCTCAATTGTAACTGTGTACTAATTATTGGTAAGATATATACGGCAACATTATGAGAGAGAACAATTCCAGTGCACATATTAACAATACTGCTGAAGTAACGTAACAGAAATAAAGCTTGAAATACTTATTACACAATTTACAAAAAATGACAAAGGAATATAGTAACAATGCATGAACCTCCCCAAACGTCTCCTATCGCAACGATAGGTTTAATAATGCATCATGATTGGTTACATACATATAACCCCCTACAACACCCCCATCATTTATATCCCTATGAACTTTGTGTCTGAACTAAAAGCTCCCTTATATTCTCGGCGCATGCGCAGTAGGTTGGCACGCATGCGGAAGTAGATTCGGCGTCCGTATAGCAATAGCAATAAGTGGATTTGGCTAATGGAACGGCTCCATTATTGGTTTAATTTATCGCTTATTTAGCTTGTATTGTTCGCGGTTTCAATGTCATAAATAAGAGAAATGACACAATAACATTACAAAACCTTCCCCCCAAGTGGTTTTTACCCCGACCAAAACCCCGCATTCCATCAGTCCCCCTTACTGTAGGATACAGTTGAACGGAATAATTTTTGCCCAAGTGTTTTATCCCACTCAGACCCCTGGAATTCTTCATCGGGGGTCTCCCCTTACGGTAGGATGTAGTTCAAAGGTAAATTACACGTTTAATTACGGCTGCTCGCTGGCCCGAAAAAATTATTAATCTTTTAAATTCTATGTTCAGGAGTTAAAACTGATAGAAAAACGTCAACTGCTAGTCCCTTAGTTCGCTGCGGAATAAGGGCTTTGATCTAGCCCTTTTTTCCACTTAGCTTTGATTCCGCCACAAACGCAAATGAAATCTCATTTGTCAGAACCACGAAGTGGCATGTGTACACTTTCAACGCTGAGTTCTCTCACCTACTAGGCTTCATGTTGTCCAGACCAAGATTTGTCAATATGCTACACAATCGAAGCCGATGGTGTTTTACGCCAGAGGGTTTTATGTGCACACCAGTATGTTGTCACATTTGAAGGCTGGTGTTTTTGTCACGACATACGAAGTGTTTTATGTTGTCATACTATCAAGGCGCGATGTTGTCACACCACGATATTTATGCTGTCAGACGACGAATTGTCATGTTGTCACATCATCAGTACGATGTTCACACATAAGTGTTACATGTTGTCAATGACCGCAAAATGTCATGTTGCACACTTTACAACAATGTTGTCCCACCAAGGAGTTTCATGGCGTCAACCACAAATTCCTGTTGTCAAACCATGAAAGTGTCATGTTGTAACTATCAAGGCCGATGTCTAGCAAGTTCCATGTTTGTTGACCATTAAGTATCATGCCCTAGAGAAATACTGCAAAAGGGTTGAAAATTTTCTTTTGTGACCACCTACTCAAAGTCATCGAAGTCTGAAGCATATTGCCAGGGAACTCGTTATCCCTCTCTCTCTCTCTCCTCAATCCTCTCTCTCCTCTGCTCTTGATGCATGTATAAACGAAGAACACTTCTCCAAAAGACTAAAAAGCGTAATTTATGTTTGTAGGGAAGAGAAAAAAGCCAGTTGAATCCTGACGCATAAGGAAATATATATTTTCTCTCTCTCTCTCTTCTTCTCTCTCTCTTCTCTTCAAGGTGCCGATACATAAAATCTATAAGAAGGTTCAAGAAAAAGTAAATTACATGAACACTAACTTATACCATTTAAAATAAAAGATGGAAAGTAAAAAAAAAACATTCCATTATATATAATATATATATATAAGATATATATATATATATATATATATATATAATATATATATAGTTATAATATATATATATATATATAATGGTAGGAATGAGAAAATATACTACACACCACACCACACACAAGTCACACCTCACAATTTACTTCCAAAATTCGCCAAAAGGAGAAGATAAATATATATAAATCTAAAGAGTATAAAATTGCTGATTTCATTTAGAATTAAATGGTGGAGACAGGAATCCAATAATATTTTGAGTTTCCATTTCGATTTTCACCTTCCTTCATTAAACCCATAATATTCTGTTCGTTCTCGTCTCGCCCCATTTACTGAAAGAAGGGAGACGCTTATTAGGTTATGCGTTTGGTATTCACACACGAGCTCTGCGTAAACTGTATATGACAACAGTAAAACATGAACTGACACAGCAAAAAGTATATGACACGTTTAAAAACAGATATGACAGCGGCTTTATTATTTATCCTTATTCTGTCAGTAGACGAACCTATTCATTGGACAAGAGGCCACTAAAGGGCGACTGACCTGATTATGAGCTTCCAAAGAACGGTGGTTTTCAACCTCCCCAACGCTAAAGACCCCCCAACACTGCAGCAGTACCTGATCATGATCAAATAGAGGCAGTGTTTTTCATCCCCTTGTAAAAGGAGCGAATCCTCCACATCTAAAGCGGCATGCCACGACACTAACCACTAACCAGCTACCAGGTACAGCAGCAATCCACAGCGCTAAAATAGAAAGATGGAAGCGCTTGTTCCAGAGGATCTTGGTGGAAAAGCTTTGTCATGGCTCTCATCAGCACTGCTTCGCGTCAAATTTCTAGTCACGCGATGGCTGTTTGTTTTTGGAAAGCGTCTGTCTTCGTGGGCGCCATGAATGCATGAGAGGAGAGAGAGAGAGAGAGAGGGTTATTAGAGGCGACACTATTTTAATTTCCAAAGCTCTAATTTAAATTTCGTGTGGATAGATAGCGCTATAGAATAGCTAATGATTATAACCAGAGTCAATTAATTATATTCATCTCTTGTTTTGGAGAACTTGGCTATAATATGTTCGATAATTTTTTTTTTTTTCATCAACCAGAAGACGAAAAATTACTGACTTTCTTTTCGACAGTGGATTCCTTCGTGTCAGGACAGATCATTTGCTTGTTTACTGGCGGCTCGTTTAGAAATAAATAAAAAATAAATAAATACAATAAAGTAAGATAGATACATTTAATAAATTAGTGAAAAATAATGAATAAAGAATCTAATGAATTGATGAATAGATAACTAAATAGATAAATATATAATTTATTTATTTGAACAATAAGTAAATGAAATAAAGAAGTAAATATAGAATTCAATAAAAAAATAACAAATAACGAATTGATGAATAAATAAATAAACAAATAAATAAATTGATAAATAAATACATAAGTAAGTAAATACATAAAAAGAGACACACAAGATCTTTCAAATAAAACCACCAAAACACAGGACTTCCCTTCTTCTTCTTCTTCTTCTTCTTCGTCCACAGCCCAGACGAATGAGAACAACTCGCCAAAACACGAATCGAAAATTGCGATGCTAATGCAAATTACGTCGCTCAAAGCCGCTCTCTCTCTCTCTCGCCTTCCGTCGCCTGTGCTATTTTTAGCCCCACCTCCTCTACCACTTACGGACGCAAGGGATCGATCGCGTGTTTTTGCAAGGCCGTCAATTCCTCCTTAAACCTCCAGGCATCAGAGAAATGATTTGCTGTTACGCCAGGTCTGTTCGTTTACCCAAATACATATGACGTCTGTGCTGAGGTTCATGACTATTAGATTTGTCCTGAATGACCGCAAAATATATAAAGCAAATAAATAGTGCCTAACCTTAGTTTAGAATATCAATTTTCGGATACTATATGAAAATTTCTTATTCACTTGTTATTCATTTATGGGGTTTTGCTTCTAGTGCAACAAGATGATTGGTTTTTTTGTATTCATGCAAAAAATGTCAAATTAACCCACTTAACATTCTCAGGTGATATGTTATACTATCATATAAAAACATTATTCACAATTGGGAAAAGTGTAGGTAAAAGAAAGTTTGGGTCGGTGTTGTCATAGCCGTGATTAAGAATCTGAGAATCCAATATATTATCAGATTAGTAAAATTTGTAATATTTTTCACATTAATTATTATTATTATTATTATGATTATTATATTATTATTATTTATTATTATTATTAGTATTATTATTTATTATTATTATTATTATTATTATTATTATTATTATATTATTATTATTGTTATTCAGAAGAATAAAACTATTCATAAGGATCAAGCCCACTGACTGAAATTCGACCTTCCCTGAGAATATTAGTTATGATTATATATATATTCTTTATTATATACATTATATATCAGTATATATATATATATATATATAGATATATATATATAAATTAATATATATATTATATATCTATATATAAATAGATATATATATATATATATATATATCATAAACCCTTTAACAATAATGGGCTCTAACATAACCAGGCAGCATCGGCATTTTACCAACGGCGAAATTAGCAAATGAACAGGGGACGCGCACTATTCCTGTGATTGGTTCCTGATCAGATCAAATCTCAATAAATCTTTATTGTGGCAACAATCCCGGGAGGGGGATTTCATCTCCCTCCCATCTCTCGTATTATGACAGCAATACAGTAGTCATTAATTTTTTTATGTTTAATATATTTCAGTGTACCTAAGTGAACTGGTGCTAGTGCTTTTATATATTTTCTTATAATGTGAATGAGTAACTCTTGTTATTCAATTTCATCGTTTTCACTTTTTGGGCTAATATGGGGAAAAGGATAACTTGTTATTTATATAGATTTTTCACTTTCCTTATATTGTTCTTTACGGAAGAATTTGTTTAATTGAAACTGAGAGAGAGAGAGAGATAGAGAGGAACAAATAGTCCCGACTGGAAGTATACATCAGAAGTTGTAACGTACCGTCATGCTATCCCAGTTCCAGCATTGTATTAGAAGTCGGAAACATCTCCTGTCCTTCTCCATTCTTCTTCTTCTTCTTCTTGTATAAATATGGTATAATATATAATAATGGCGATGTATATGTACACATATCAGTAGGTTGTATATGAGTAGATAAATATATTATATATATATATCATATATATATATATATATATATATATATATAATATTATATATATAAGATATATATATATATTATATAATTTATATATAGGAGATATAGATATAAACACCGTACTATTATGTGTCATATATATATATTATATATATATATATATATATAATAAGATATATATATTATATATATATATATATATATAGATAGAGATATATATTTTATTTTATATATATATATATATATAATATATATATATATAAGTTTTATAGAATATAGATAATATCTATATAGTTATATATATATATATATAAATAGATACATATTTATCACAATTATAATAAAAATACGTCCACTGCGACCACATATGTACGTATATATTTTGTATAACATACTTATATAACACAGAAAGACGACCCCACTCATCCACACATTAGCCAAGGTTTTAATACATTACCCTCAATAATACCTCTGTAATTGATGACATTGTAATTACAGGTTTACTTAAGCCATTTTGCACTCCCCACTGAGAAGGACCCCAGTCTCCCACTATTATTTAGCATCTCTTTATTATTCTAGCTAAAATAATAATATTAATATTCAACAATGACATTATTATGAGTGATCCAATTCGCTCTCCTCTCTCTCTCTCCTCTCTCTCTCTCTCTCTCTCTCTCTCTCTCTCTCTCGCTCTCTCTCTCTCTCTTCCTCTTTTGGCTATCTCTCCCTCCCCACTTCGTCCGTCTGACTGTCTCTACCTTTCCATTTCATTGAAAGCTTATCGGAAGAAAGTTAGTGGCTTGAAAGTCTCATCCTCGGGAGAAAGCGACCCAAACTTTCTGGAAAGCAAGTTTTGGTCCTAAAAGTTGGTTTTTTCTTCTTCGTGTTCAAAGACCGTCAAAAAACACCTGATATGAGAGCCGATACAGCAGAACTTTAACAATGATTTGGAAGTAAGTTCTATATGTTTTTTTATATCGTATTTTTTTTTTCAGAATTTCTACCTACCTCACGATTGGTACACAATTCCGCATCAACACTAATTGGTAAGTTTAATCGACATGCTGCATAACGTTAAATTATCATTAGTAGGGAAAAACTACTATCGCGAGAGTATATATAATGTGCTAAAGGTCCACATTAATACAAAGTGTAAAGTCCGTGATAATTTTGAGACTTACAAAAAGCTTTTCGGGGGGGGGGGGGGGACCCTACCCTGGGTTCATCTCAGTCACAAATGACAATAATTACAACAAGGTAAAGGTAAATTTATAACGAGAGTCGTTGAGATCGTTGACAACGGTCGTACTCGTTTAATGGCCAGGTGATGAGGAAAAGAGGGTATAACAACAAGTAGTGATATTCTCTCCCCCTATCATCCTTCTGCTCAATTCTGTTGGATCTTCGTACAGGGTTTTGCAACATTCAGAAGTTCCTTCATCCAAGGCGGATTGGCAACCGTAACCAGACTCCCCAGGGGCAGCGGGTTACCTGGACTGGGAGAGGCAAGGCTAGAGCAGCATCAGGTAGAGGGAAAACAGAGCTGTCCTACAGTTAAAATCTTTTTAAAACATACTAGTAATTACAATGAACAAATGGTCTTCGTTGACAAAATAACCTTGTTCCTTTGAATGATTCTCCTAACTTATAGCATCTCCTCGACAGTCGTCTGACATTTACATTTGTTACTTTTAAGATACTTTAGCCTCGTTCCAGTTGGGTCTATGAATTCCTGATGCATGTTCTACCATTGCGTTGGGTTTTGTGATTGTATTCATAGCCGCTTAATGTTCGCCCAAACGTATATCTAGTCCGTCACTTTCACCAAAATATTTTCTATTCACTCCATACACGGTAGGTCGTAACGCCTGGGCTATGGGATTTTTATCATTGTTATTGTTTCTTACGAGGGAACGTCTTAGTGTATTTTCTATTTGAACACAATTTTTAGTTTCTCTGCTGACTTTGTTTATATGTCCACTTATATTTCTTACTTCTGGATTAAAGGAAGGGACAAATTATCTTGTTGGTTTTTTCTTGGTATTATCTCTAATTTCCTAGAACAACTTCTCACTCGTAAAACTTGCTTTTCTCAATGAGTGAGGGGATATCTAAGGACTTCTAAAGTACCGTGATGTGTTTAATTTTCACTGTCTATATAGTCGGAGTCGCAAATTCTGAATGCGCGTAAGCAGAATTCATAATAACGTTACTTTTATTTCTTTGAGTGAAAAGAATAAAGTGGACATGACTCTCGGAATGGTAGCTGCCGTAAACGGAAAATTGAACATCTGGCTATTACATGCGCCTGTACACGAAAACGTCAAAAACGGTAATTTAGAATCAACTCCTACTGTCTGTGTGAACTTAATTGATGGTAAAAATGCTATTTGCTATTTCTCATTGTTTTCTTAGCTTTCAATTTTGTACCTTTAAAATAATGAATGTCATCCACATATCTCACCATAAAACCAGGTTTCGTTTCCTTCATCACGCCCTGTTAAAATGTCTTTTTCCATAACTCCATGCAAATGTTAGCGAGGACAGGGGAAAGATAAAGCCATGCTACACCTTCTTTTTGAGCAAATCCCTGATTATTGAACTGGAGATACAGTCGACGAACAACATCATCTGATAAGGGAGAAAAATTCTCTGCGGGACTGGGAAAAGTCACATTACCTTTGATCATGTTCTTCCTGTAACTTTGTGATCACATAATCAATGAACGTTGGTAATAATGCCGTATCCATCTAAACTGCCATCCTCCCATCTACCCATAATGTACTATCCTTGACTCGCTGTATAAATTGAAATATGCTGTAAATGAAGCACTTGAGAACGTGCCACGAAACTGATTTAGAACCTGAGCAACCCACTCTGTAATGTGTTTTGCAGTGAACCACAAGCAGCACTAATAGCTGCTTGTGAACCTTAGGTACACCATAAAAAGTAAGGTACACTAGGGGATCTTGAAGAGATTTTTGATAAGACTATTTTTTTGGTGCAGAGGATCAAGAATAGGGTATGGCTACTTTTTCTAGTTTTTTCTATTATTCTTGTTGCATTTAAGGGTGGCAATGGGCGGAGACCGCAGGTGAGATATGTTTGGGTATCATTTAAAAGGGCATAAGCTTTCTCCAATAATCACTGTTTCACGACTTACTGTAAGCTGCTCCTTTGTCAGCTCTCATGATCATGATTTTCTTTGTTTCTTTTAAGGAATGCTAGTGCCAGGTGGTGCCTTTTAGTATACATTATAGACTTTATTATTTATATTAGCATTTAGAATAGCACCTTTTTTCGAAATTTATAGCAATCTGTACGGTATTTATAAAATAACAAATAATACTACTAATAGAGTTTAGTACATCGAGTTTTTTCTATCTGTGCCGGGACAAAACCCATACCCAAGTTAAGAACTTCAGTTGTTCTTTAATTAATAAAACTGTGGAAAGATTATTTACTTTAATAATAATTATCATTATTATTATTACTCTCGATTCGGGGGGATGCGGGGGGGGGGGGGGATTATACAGGAATTTTGCCTTAGTCTTCAATCTGAAGGACCTATAAAAAGAAACCAATTAAAGAGAAGACTCAACCCGTCCCTTAAGGGAGTTCTCCTGAAGGGAGATTCTACAAGGAGGAACGACCTTCATGTAGAGGTTATGACTCCATCAAACTACTTCTCAAGGGCCTCTTCTAGGGAAGGAAAAGTCTCTCTCTCTCTCTCTCTCTCTCTCTCTCTCTCTCTATAGAAGTTAACAGATACCTTTTCTCACTCACATCACTGCAAAATTGATCGTCCCTTTCCGGCGGTAATTAAGGGAAATAAGATACACACACAAATATATATTTGTGTGTGTGTGTAAGCAAACAATCGTGCCCTAGACCAGATTGATCCATGAAATCCTACTGAAAGCTTAAAAGAGCATTTGACTACACAAATTTATTCATTGAAGGGAAAAACGCAAAACACATTGAAATATTCAACTCTGGAATTCCAGAGTCATACTAAACAATCACGTGTCGTGGCCATTAAGGGATTCCATTCATTACTTACACAAGAAAAAGATAAATTAAATAGCTTTAATGTACAATGTTGCATCATACGGTAATTACTCGGGAAACATAACGTGGAAATTACAATGGAAATTAATTACAGCTTTTATGGAGTTAAATACATCCAGCTGAAGATTCGGCGTAAAACTGAAAATGAAAATTTATTCAAAATTGGCTTTACTTTAAAGAGTTTACCTGATGGATGGATTTGGTTTGTGAAACTGGGCTGAGAGCCCTCCGCCTTCATTCCATCGTAAGGAGATGAGGAAGTGATGATCCAAAAAGGAGAAAAAAAGTGTTTTAAGTAATTTTGTTAATGTTATGAGTAAAGAAGGTTTTTTGAAAATACATAAATGACAATAATTCAGCAAACAAAATGTGCGTCACAAAGGAACACACCATGCACAATAAAACAATGGCGGCAACACGTAACAAGTTCATCTTGGATTATGCACACACGTAACTACATACATACACACACGCACACAAAACGTTTTAGGTATGAGAGACTCACAGCTGTCTCGTTCTAGTCTACCACATTTAATCAACGCGAACAGAAAGAAAAATTGAGAGTGGCAACAAAGATTTTGTTCTCCTGTTGCAGCCTCAGCAATAATCTCCTCTCCGCGTTTTCCTCCCTCCAGAGGATTTGGGATGCAAGACACCACTCACACACAGACAGACAGAAGTGTTATAAGTATCCCGAGAGATGTTCGAAGCTTATGAAGAGAGATAGCCTTATCAACCATCCTAAAACCACTCACTATACATAACCAAAATCTCAGCGCGAAAAAGGCTAAGAACCTCTCTCGTTCCATCGTCTCCACAGTTATTTTAATTCTTCGCTTCTGCGCACTGAAGTGGTGCAAATCCCCATTGACGCTCGATCAGCGGATAGTGCAGAGCAGAGATCAGACTCAGTGGGCTGTTGTACTCAGGAAAGATCTTGGGGGTTTAACGAAGAAGAAGAGAATCGATATCTCTGGAGACGGAGCGGTTCTCAACTGCTGAGTATTCGGTGGGGAACTGGTCCGATCTTATAGGGAATAATGCAAAAGTTTTCTTATTGAGAGAAATCTTCTGCAATATGGCCAGAACAAACACAATCAAATTGCAGTAGAGAATAGGTCGAATTCGAGAAGAGAGAGAGAGAGGAGATACTGTATTGGCCAGTTCACATTATGTGGGGTTCTTTTCTATATATCTCTCATAATATATATTTCCGTTCTTTATAACTTATGAGAACCCATATCTCGATATATCAGAAAAGGGAAGAGAATAGAGTAGTGTTTGGAAGACCATGGAATCTTCGTGTCTGATTATTATTCATCATGATTTTACTTCCTTCATTTCTTCTTCTCTTCGTCTTCTTCTTCCTATCGAGGAAGGAACATATCGAGAAACTCACTCGTGTCTCCCCGCAGCGCCAGAGGACGGGAATGGAACCAGAATCTCTACAGGACATCATTTTGAATGCACTTCATAGAAACATGACGCTAACTCCTTTGGCAGTCATGGGTGGGGAGTGGCAAGTGTGGGATGGGTGGATGAGGTGTATGGTGGGATTGGGATTGGGTGTGGGGTCGGGTGAGAGTGTGGGGTGACGGTTGGTGTGTAGGGGTGAAGGGTGGATTGGGGATGGTGTGTGGGGTGTTGTGAAGGGTTGTGGGAGTGTCAGGTGGGAATGTGTGGTGGAGTATTGTGGCGGTGGGGGTGTGGGGTAGGGGTTTGAGGTGAAGCATTGTGTGGTGGTGTGGGAGTGTGTGAGGTTGTGTGGGGTGTGGGGTGGGGTGAGGTAGTGTTAGGTGTGGGGGTTTGCTGTTTGGGATAGAGCGAGGTAGTGGAATATGGAGTGTGGGGTGTGTAGTTATGTGGGTTGTGTAGTGTGGGGGAGTGGGGCATTGAGTGTGGGGTGGAGGTGTGGTAGTGTGAGGTGGGGTGTTGTTGGTGTTTTGTGGTGGGGTGGTGCTCAGGGTGCGGTGGGTGTTAGGTGTGGAGTGTGAGGCGGGATGTTGTATGGGTATGGGGGGTGTAGGTTTGGGTGGTGTATAGGGTGTTGGGTGGTATGTGTTGTGTGGAGTAGGAAGGGGGTGGAGTGAGTGGGTGGGGTGAGAGTGTGGGTGTGTTGTGGGTGTTGGGTGTGGTGTGAATGGAAATTCACCCTTTTGAAGAGATGAATTTCAGATTCCATTTCTGTCCTCAGACAGAAAAGACAATAAAAGGTGGCTTTGGTTTTCTGTTCACTGGAAAGAATGGCGCTGCTGACTCTATCTATATATACTATTAAGTTAGATTAAACTGCTTATTA
>NC_061095.1:51483169-51488169 GCF_015104395.2 Macrobrachium nipponense | reverse complement strand
CAAATTATCCCAAAAAAATTTTTGCGTGTAAAATGAAGTAAGTGGCTCTCAGGACGGTAAGAGGAAGCTTTTAAATACCCGGAGGCTGTCTAACAACTTTGGTGGCTGAGAGAGGGTTTATCACATTTAATCATGTGCTTCCATATTCATGAGGGTTATTTTAGTCTTGCGAACATGAGAATAACACTGAGAAGTACTTGATTTATGTCTTGTCTATGTGTGTGTGTATATATATATATATATATATATATATATATATATATATATATATATATATATATATATATATATATATATATATATATGTATGTATAGTGTATGTATATATATATATATATATATATATATATATATATATATATATATATATATATATATATATATATATTTATATGCATATATATATATTTGTGTGTGTGAGCGGCGACACTTATTCCCGAGCGTTACAAATATCGGGCGACATCCTCTCTCTCTCTCTCTCTCTCTGTCCCTCGCTCTCTCTCTCAGTTACTTAATGGACTTTCTTACTAATTGCAAAGGACATAAAGCCCAAAATGGTCACAGGTCATAATTCACTTCCAAACAAAGGTCAATTCCCCACCTCCGCTGACCTTCAGTGACCTTTTCACCTAAAGAAGACGTATTTCTCCAGAGAGCTCAGGAAGAAAGGAGGATGAGGAGGAGGAGGAGCCATTGGCTTGACAATAAAGCAGATGGAAGTCTTCTTTAATGGAAGGTGCCTGATGCCTCCATAAGAACAGGCCATAAAAACAACAACTTCTTCTGAGGCCCAGACAGTCATTTCTTTCTCTGAACGGATCCAAACAAGGTGATTTTCAACAGTCTCTTCTTACAACTTCTTTTCAGGCGAGAGAGAGAGAGAGAGAGAGAGAGAGAGAGAGACGCAGTAAAGTCTCTGTAGAAGCTCCTCAGGGGAACATCTGTTTCTGGGGCCTATTCAAGCCATGGAGGAATAATGGTGATTCAAGCACTGGAGTAATATAAGAAACAGCTAATTGTTCAATATATCCCCACTGGAGATCTCTGACTGAGGCAGAATCATAGCAGCAGAGTCCTATAAATGAAACCTACACAACAGAAACAGAGGTTTAATTTCAGCGGTTTCCACATCTACTCAGGTGAGCTCAGGAGATTTTTTGGCGTTAATGAAATAAATCATAATATTCCAAATCATGAACATTTAACTCTCACAAATATGTTGCATTTTGGAAACACTGCCACAGTAGTTCAGTCCTACGTGATTATATCTCGCTTACTCGTTTCATAATAATATGATTATAAATTACATCAGCCTCTGAATTAGATTCCCCCGCTGTATTTTTAACGAATCATTAACCTGAATCTCATTATATTCACATTAATATGCACAGAATTAAATTTCACTTTTACCCTCAACCAGAAGGATAATGGCGAATTATCATGCTCTATTACGTAAATTGTCTATATATATATAATATATATATATATATATATATATATATATATATATATATATATATATATATATATATATATATGTGTGTGTGTGTGTGTGTGTATGTGTGTGTGTGTGTGTGTGTGTGTGTGTGTGTGTGTGTGTGTGTCTGTGTGTGTGTGAGATAGAGAGAGATAGAGAGAGAAAGCGGGGGGGGGGGGGGGGGGGGGGGGGGGGGGGCGGCGGGTGGCCGGGAATGTTTAGGGGAAATGAAATGTTTGGGGAAAATGATATGCTTATGGGAAGACAAAATGTTCAGGGAAAATGAACCTTTGGGAAAAATTTAAACTTTCAGGAGGAAATGAAACTTTTTTTTTTTTTTTTTTTTTTTATTAAAGGAAATGAAACATGAGGAAATGAAACATTCCCAGGAAAATGAGGTATTCAGGGGAAAATGAAATGTTTACCTAAATCTCGGGACAACTGAGAACCATCCACATGAAATTTCGTATCTAGGATTTCACAGAAAGACCTCGATTCGTCAAATAGAGAATTGGGTTTGGTTTTTTGGATGAAATAGGATGGAACCCTCCTGTGAGACTTCAGGGGACGAGGTGGGATAATACTTTGATCTTATTTATTGCCTGAACAGATCAAAAGACAGTTCTTGGGAAGCATTACTGGGTATTCTTTGTCAGATTTATCAATTGTTATTTCTTGCTTCTATACAGAAATGACATATCCATTTTTCTTTCTTGTCTGATATCATCTTCAAATTTATTCTCAAATAAGGATATATCACACACACACACACACACACACACATAGTATATATATATATATATATTATATTCATGACCCCTGCAGATTCATAAATATACTTTATAGCAATAATATATACGTGAGATCATCAGCCAGTTACGAAAACGAGTGTGAAATGTGATATCATCCACTGGATGGAGTAATAACATTTATGGAGCAATATTCTTTTGGATTTTAGATGATGATCTCGGTTGGAAACTTTCCACCCCTGACGTGAGACTCTTCAATATCAAAACACAGACAAAACCCATTTATGACATATGAACGAGTTTCGCCCCTTCCACGATCACAGATATAAATTTCATGCAAATAAACTACTTATATGAACAGATGATTTTTATATCTGCTATTTTGACTGATTCCGTTTCATTCTGATTTCACGCAGGCCTTGATAGATCTTTGATGGACATGTGGGGTATGGAATGGTGTCATTACTCTTATTCTTGATAAATTACTGTTTTCATTCGAGCTTTTTGAATTCATCGTTTCCTGAAATGTTGATAATAATATAAATATTGGAGTGTTCGGTCTCAGGGAGAAAATTATTCGGTTTGAGTTTTCGTTAGAGAGAGAGAGAGAGAGAGAGAGAGAGAGAGAGAGAGAGAGAGTGAGAGAGAGATTCAGTCCGTGAAACTGAAAAAATTTAGCTATGTCTACATCGAATGGTCGTCAAACAATTCTTTCTATTTATTGAAATAAAAACAGTGTTAATAATTCTATGGATAATTACAGAGCGTCATTGATTTTTCGTTACTGTGTCTATGAAATCTTCACAGAGACAAATTAATAAGGTAATTCATCACACAAAAATCATGCGGTTATCTTGCATGTTTCTTGATACGTGAACCTTCCTTATAATTATGAAATAATTGATAATTGTTTAATAATTACATATCAACCTCATTGTAAAAAGATTTTTATGTCATTTGATTACTGTTAATTTAAAGCTAATGTCAGTGACAGACTAATAATTATGGCTAATCAACAGAAGCATTTTAAACAGTCTTCTGTCAATATCATTCTGTACACAGCATTCTTTAAATACTAACCTATCATTTATGCTAATGTTAACTAAGTATATCCGAACAAATTGACCTTCAACTTTGTACAGATGTTGCAAATAAAAGCATTTGCTAGAGTTTGACAGATGCACTGCCTTACCAGACATCTCATCTCGGCCTCTGTCACCTTCAAATCCTTTGATATATTTTCTTTCCTTAACCGACTCCTGTTGGATTTCTGACCTGAGGCTTAAAAACCGTCCTTTGATCTCTGCCTCCTGTGAAGGACTCGGTAACAGGATGTCCTACAAGTCAAGTCTTTCTTGTGTTCCCCTATGGCCACCGAGGTGGCCATGTTCCCCAATCAAAGGACCTTTGAAGTCCAAAGGTGATGAAAGTGACTTAGGAATATCTCTATTTATTCTTTATTTTTAATTTACAAGATTTACTTCTATCAAATGTAAATCAGGGCCTCGATGGGAAAGTGTAAAGAAGATTTTCTATTTATTTTCTTTATGTAAAGTGAATCGAGATGAATAATATATTTTACTTTGTCCTCTCTCTCTTTTATCAACTCCTGCTTCTGTCTCTCTTTTTCTGCCTCTATTTATAACTATTCATTGCTGCGAAATATGGAAGTAATATATATATATATTTATTGGCTGTTTCCAAACCTCACGGAGGGAGAACGAAAATCAATATAACTATTTATTATAGATCAAACGAATAGAATATTCTCTCTCTCTCTCTCTCTCTCTCTCTCTCTCTCTCTCTCTCTCTCTACTCTCTCTCTCTCTCTCTCTCTCTCAATAGATAGATAGATAATGAACTTCGTAAAATTTGAGAAAGGTCTTCAGGACATCAAGAAGAACGTAACTTCAAACTTCAGTGGCAAATAACACTGATGGATTCTACCACCTTAAATATAATCACCGATTACATTTGAAGGGTTGAATGAACAAATTACCTTCATTAGCAATTAAGTCCACCACTTCTCTTTCTCCTGATATAAATGTTAAGGTTAATTGGTCAATCGGCAACCCATAGTCTGTGAATAACTTCTTAGTGACATCAAACGCGTCCATTTGTTCCTTAACGAATAAACTCTGATGTCTTGAAATACTTCAGCATAATTTCTCATCAAATATTCAAGTGTAATTGTTATTCATTTTTTACGTAATGTATGTAATGGAGTTTAATGTTTTCCTACAATGTATATTATCGCTACCATTTCCCTCTCCTCCCATAAATACCATAATGGAATGTACTAACATTCCCCATCAGGCCTTCGCTTCAAGTCAAAGTGAAATTGAATCTGTTTAGGTCATAAATTTTGGTTATAAATCTACTACGATGAAATAAAATTCATGTTAGAAATACTGGAAACTGCGATGATAAACAGGAGAAATAAATTTATGCAACGTAAATATATTGGGGAAGAAAATGTAATTACTCAGGAAAAAATATCGCAGTATCATTTCCGCTAGCGATATATAATCCCCTGAAGCATTTATTGGAGATAATCTTAGATTATAATCGAGTTGAATTATTATTATTATTAACACTAAAGCTTATTAAATTGATCATCACTAACCTTCATTAACTTGAAATGTTTAGAAGCGAAAGAAAGGAAAAAATAGAGAGAAGATATTAATCAATCAATTAACCGATATCCGAGTGACGAGGAACAATTCTAGTTGATAACAATTCACCTCAGGGAATAATCTGATCTCTTCTAAAAC
>NC_061095.1:51465669-51480669 GCF_015104395.2 Macrobrachium nipponense | reverse complement strand
CAACTGCTAGGAGAGGTTTGAAGAAAGTAAGATGGAAGAAAGAGAATATGAACGGAGGTACAGTAAAAGGTATGAAGGGATGCAGCCAGGGGAGAAGGGGACACTGCAGAGACCTTAAGTAATGCCAGCACTACCCCTATGGGAACATGGGACAATAGCTTGATATCGCTGTCTGTATCTAAAAGAAAAAAAAAAAAACTCTGAAAGTCTAAATTTTCCAGAGGAACGATAAATAATGACAAGGAACTCACGACTTCTCTGTAAATATTTTCCTCCTAAAACTAAAACCTTCTTTTCCCAGAAGGTCTTTTCTGGTGCAACACTAAAACTTGTTCTAACCTCCCCGAAGAAGAATCTTATCGACACTGCTCAAAATTGAAGGGGAAAAGTCTTCATAAAGTTAAGTGAAAATTCTGCTCAAAGAGGCACCAACCAGACGTTCTTTGCTTCAAAAAGAATGTGACAGTTTTTTTTTATTTACTTTCGTGAGGAAGTTCGTACTACAAGTTACAGGCTTAAGGAAGCTGAGAGAGTCTAGGAAAATAAGGAGGCTGAATTTCCCTTGAGAACCTTCTAATATTTCTATATGTGATTTATTTTTTGTAAAATAGTTGAGACGGTTCAGATTCTACTATTCGGATACGCTAAGCTTTCTTCAATTCGATTTCTTCATTGGAAAACTAAATATATAAACTAATCGATGATAGATATGTTTATTAAAATCCCATACTGTATTATTTCGTGATTCAAAATAAATACATATAAACACCAAAACATCGTCCTCTCCCAAACCCTCAAAGGAAGCAAACGGGAGGGTGAAGATTTTAGAAAGCTCTCCCGTAAAAGATTCTTCAAAACATGATGCAGAGAGAATAAATGAATATAATTAAAATGAGATTAATACCGAAATCCATGTAATGAGAGAGACCTCCACTTCAATTAGCATTTCCAGGATTCACACAGAAATATAAAAATTCTCCTTTTTTTCTGGTCGAAATTATTTTCAGGCTGAGAGGAATTTCTTCTCGCAGTTAAAATTTGTAATTTACTTTGAATACTGGGAATCGCTTGGAATATCATAAGGGAATAATTATTATTCCAGGGCACGTCATGATGGATAGCCTTTGAAAATTTATATTACACCTTTTTGCAGTTCATTCTGTATATTCTGCAAACCAAACAGACACAGTTAAGAATTAATTGTTCAACCATCATACCAACCGGATGAAATGAGAAACTATTCAGCATTTGTAACTGTTAGCGAAACAATTATAAGGTCTTATCTTTGAGACATTTGGCAAAACTACGACACTCTCCGTATCCTTAATTGGACACAGTCGATAATACAGATCGCAACAACAGTTAAACAGTTCTCAGACTTCAGCAACAATTCTCACTTTTTACGGAAAACATTAATCAAAATCGAAGACAGTCAGCAAAAACTCGAAACCAAGTAGCAAAAGTGTTTCATGCATCTCTAAGTATGACTGATTAATTCAACTAAACGTATTCGAATGGCCAAGTATCATTTGGTCCTAAAACATCATATCAGTAAAACTACCTCTCAACTAAGGCAAAACTCTTTTGTTTTATTTTTTTCTTGCATTTAGTGAAGATGTTGAAGTACGTGAACAGGACTGAGCCCCTCAGTGGCGTGGTCGGTATGTGTTGGCGTACCACCTTGTTGGCCGCGAGTCCTGTTCTCGGGCATTCCTTGAGGAGTGAAAGATGTGTATTTCGGTGATAGAAGTTCACTCTCGACGTGGTACGGTAGTCACGTAAAGCCGTTGGTCCCGTTGCTGAATAACCACTGGTTCCATGCAACATAAAAACACCATACAAACAATCAAACAAACAAGTAAACAGCACTGGATCAGGTTAGTTGTTGTCGATCTGCTAGAGTCTGCCAGAGCATCGTCATCCTCATGCCCAGGGTATCGGCAGTTGATCAGCAGAGAATCTTAGACGCCTACAATGCAGGGGAGGATAATTGAAGCCCGCAGAATGCTTGCAGTTGTCCGCACCACCGCCTACTCTATCATGTACAGTTATCAAAGAGTTTGGAGCTGAAGACGCAACACCGCCCTAGGAGGACGGCCCTCCAGACTGGAATATGAAGCTGCTGTCATTCGACGGAAGCCTTAAATACAAAATCCCCTGAATGTAAGACTTATTTGTAATTATGACAAAATGGTTTTATAATAACCAAGAATGTCTCTAATGCCCGACGACAATTGTTTCACCATTTTAAAAATTGTCGAAAGGTAGTGCACACTACTTCAAGTTACGATCATTGCCCAGTGCCTGCAGATTGTTAAGGTCTTTTTAAACCATTGTTTCGTACTAACAACACTTGCCGAAGCTTGAACATCGAACGTCCTCAAAGTTTTGCAGATTGTTCTAATAAAATTGTGGATTGTCTCGTTTTTTATGCAGAATGAGAGAGAGAGAGAGAGAGAGAGAGAGAGAGAGAGAGAGAGAGAGAGGAGAGAGAGAGAGAGAGAGTTTAAAGTTTAACTAGCCAGGTACCATTGGCAAGTTCGTGAGTGCAGAGAAAAAGCGAACTTTTCCCAGGCGAAAGTGACGAGGTTCCCGAGGCTATAAATCTAATTTACTGAGAAACATTTCTGCAGCTCAGAGAGAGAGAGACAGAGACAGAGACAGAGAGGAAATCCGGTTGTCCTAGGCATAACATGAAACTGTTTTCAGTATGAGTAAGAATCATGTAGATGATGTTGGCTGTTTTCTTACTTGAGATTTTGTGATGATACCTCAACTCCCACGATAAGAACTTTCCTTTTCATGCTAATATACTACATCACTCAGAGAGAGAGAGAGAGAGAGAGAGAGAGAGAGATGAGAGAGAGAGAGAGAGATAGAGAGAGAGAGAGAGAGAGAGGAGAGAGAGAGAGAGAGAGAGGCTTCACAAATCTCTTCACCGCAAACGAACGCAGGTAACGTCATTTACATAAATTTATTCGGGAGCATTTATTGAAATTTATGGAATGTATGAGGAATATGCAAAATGTCCCTCGCCCTCCATAAGCAGGAATTTATTCGGTTTCGTTTCTGCAATTGAATTTACCCTCAAACGCGACTTTTAAATCCGGAAAATCTCGGGAGTGGATCATTTAGTCTAAAGGAATTCAGCGCAGATAGTTTTTCTTTATATCAAACATTGCAGGGGACCCCCAACGCCTCTCCCCACCCGCCGTAAAAAAAGAAAAAAAAAAAACACACATACATGGCTTGACCAACTGAACACCATAATATTCTTTGGAAGCTTCTTGAATTTCAAGGCCAGTGGCCCCTGTGGTGGGCTTGTTACATTTGAAAAGGATTAATCTTCTGGGTAATAATAATAATAATAATAATAATAATAATAATAATAATAATAATAATAATAATAATAAATATGCCAGTGGAAATTGAGGGGACACTAGGCACGATCCTAAGATCCCTGAAAAGGAATCTAGAAAAAACTAGAGGCTGAAGTAGCTCCAGGACACATGCAGAAGAATGAGATTCTAGAAACGGCGCACATAGTAAGAAAAGTGATGGACTCCTAAGGAGGCAGGATGCAACCCGGAACCCACACTATAAATACCACCCAGTCGAATTGAAGGACTGTGATAGAAAAACAAAAAAAAACAAAAAAAAAAAAAAAAATAATAATAATAATAATAATAATAATAATAATAATGTCTTCACACTTATGCGTTTTGAGAATGATATTTTTTATCAATTCATTAATTCGTTAATTCATCTGTTCATCTAGTAACTGATCTCTTTCTGTATTTCCCGTTAGCTTCTGTTACTTCTTTCTAATAAACACCATATTCTTTGATGCTTGAATTTCAAGTCAGTGGTCCTCCCCTTGGGTGGGCTTCTTGTTCATATGACCAGGGTTTCGCCTCCTGAATAATAATAATAATAACAGTACAGAGTCAAATATATCAGCCGTTTCGCAGAGTATTGTCAGACCGAAATAGCAAGACTCAGCAAAGGACCTGAGCATCGTGTGAGGCTTTCCAGTCGAACAAGAGATTACAATATTCCCAAACTGGTTTTTGTCTTGTAACCTGTGTAGGGTCTCTGTACAGAATTCTATCAGCTGATTCGTTAACTACACCCAGCCACTCTGGTAATATAATAGAACAAGTTATATTATTTTGATCTTTCTTTAGATCTCCAGCTGAAAACCCCTAGTAAAATGTAAAATATTGATAAATGGGAAAGATTTGAAAATAAAACCAATACACCTGTTAGAATAGGAATTAATAAGTTCAAAATGCAACATATAGTTCCTGGAACTGGAATTTTATTACATGTTATTACAATAAATTCAAAATATAGATTTTCATAAATTCAATATACAAATATGCTCAGAATCATTTCATGACCATTTTTATAATCTAAAAATTAACTAGTGAACAATTACTGGGATAGAATAAGAAAAGGGAAATATATTTCGATAGTTTTATATATGCTGTTTATTTATGATTATAGGTACGGATAAAAGAAAATATACTTTTTTTTATTTTTACTTTATATATGTTATTTAATTTTAAATTCTATATTTTTTCCGTGGCCCACTGATATTTAGTCAATGGCCCACAGTTTGAAGACCATTGCACTAGGAAGACTATTCTACATTATAGCTGAAGCCAAGATAAAACTCCTGGAATAAAACTCCCATTCCAACAAGACGAAGAACCCAGTCCCTACCAACGAACTGATCCACAAACACACGAGTGAGACAACTCTTGGTTCTGAAGCTCTGGTGAAAATACCACCACACTATAATTTGTTTCCCAGAACAAAGTTACTCATTCTTCATCAGTTTTGGTCTCCCCAAACTGAATAAATTTTATGTTTCATTAACCTAAAACTCACTCGTTCGCGATTTGATTAATGAAGTGCAGATCATATTAAACTGAACTTCCAACTCTAATCTGAATACTAATGAGAAGTTACGAGGTACATTGTGAATAATGGGTCCTTTTTTGGGGGGGTATTTCATGGTAAAATTTTGCATCGTTGGAATGAATATTAAATTCTAAATCATTACTGGTGAAATCTAGAGAACTGTGACATACAGAGAGAGAGAGAGAGAGAGAGAGAGAGAGAGAGAGAGAGAGAGAGAGAGAGAGAGATGGGAAATACACAGTAATGCACTGTAAGAAACAAAGACAAAAGGGCAGTTTACCCTTACGTTGGAGGATTACAGAAGTCTCTTTAGTTCTCCTCGCTCTCTATTTTCTCTCGTACCCAGAAGAGAGATTCAAAGTACAACACTCGTGTCCTTTGTTCTCTATTGCTTACTGTCTGTCCCTTTTCCTTCCTTTGCAGCGTCATTATCAGGACATTGGAGACATGAAAATTCGTCATTATCCGGACATTGGAGACATAAAGCTCTTAACATTCTGAAACCGCAATTCGTCCTTATCCGGACACTGCAGACAGAACCTTTGAATCGTAACTGATGTCCACATCTCGAGTCCCAAAATCCATCTTCCCTCCAAAGGCGCCTCATCAGATGGACCAATCAGAGGCTGCCACCTCTGGCCATAGTATATACTGCCCCTCCTGAATGAATAGCCAATGGAGTGTCCCCATTTACATTTTGGGGTCATTTGAATGACCTCGCCCGAGCAATGCCCAGGTCACTGTGATGGTTCTATTCTTTTAAGTCTAAAAGATTCTCTCTCTCTCTCACTCTCTCTCTCTCCCTCTCTCTCTCTCTCTCTCTCTCTCTCTCTCTCATATGCTTTATAGCACCGACTGAAGAAAGCGATTGGTTCATGGGAAATCTTTTCTCGCGTTGTCTGTTGAGATATTCCTTTTATTTGTTTCATAAATCACGTTGCTTCCTGAGGTATTGTTATACCTTTGGGTCGAACGTGGAATGCATCCAAAGATACCAGATTCCTACTGTTCCTACTCCCAAAAGCTATAAATATTCCAGTGTGAATCCTGAATACCTGAATACATTTTTTAGAATCCTTTATGATAGCTCTTAGAGTATGATCGTTCATCATACCTCACAAGGACGATAAAATGAAACTTGCAACAAACAATGGTTTCATAATGAGAGGGAATATTGGTAAAGAATTGCCGATTTCCTTCACACGAATAGATTCACCGCATGGTAAGACTGCTAAGAATATGCAATTTGCAGAGGACTGCAAAAGAACTATTAGACCGAGTTTGAATCGGAATTTCGCAAATGTTGCGAAATTCTCAGAAAAGATATTTCAACCGCATCAAAGAGGTAAAAGGCCCATTACGAAGTTTTGGGGGAAAGAGTTCTTGACTTCTATGCAAAGCTGAGCATCCATCTCCCACCCGAGAGAATTAGGTATGGTGCTGAACCTCATTAGAGCTCTCTCCTCTCTCTCTCCTCCTTCTCTCTCTCACTCTCTCTCTCTCTCTGCCTCGGCTGTGACGGAGGCCTTACTGTTTGTAGACTTTGTTTTTTACTCAATAATAATAATAATAATAATATAATAATAATAATAATAATAATAATAATGAAAGAACAAAAATAATAACGAATTGTAGTACTGTGGACGAATTGAAGAAAAAAGAAAAAAAATTGTCCAACAAAAAGCTTTGCTCTAAGAGATACATTCAACAACAGATAAGCAGAAAAGTAAATAATCCCAGAGGGATATATATTTAAAAACATTAAAGGAAAGTATCTATGAAAAGAGAGCATTATTTTGTGGGTAAAACAACAGGAAGGATTCTGAATCCATTAGGACCAAAGTTAAGGCCGTATACAATACACCAGGCGGCAGAAAAAGCTCTCAAATTCATCCCCAAGTTCTGAGAAGCCTCGGAGTTTCTTCATAAGGGGAAACTATTCCGCAGTGGAGAGAGAGAGAGAGAGAGAGAGAGAGAGGAACACTGGTTTAAATTATATAGCGAAAAAATGAAATTGGATTATGATTTGCAATACAATTGTTTTAAATAAAATATTTGTATGGTTTTTTGCCTCCAATGATAAATGACTTCGCTCTTAAAATATTCTGACGGTTGTTTTTTTTTTTGTATTAAAAAAACAACACTTAAAAGATGATGTATCATGAACACTGCAAAAGTTCCAAATAACAAAATACGTAAATCTCATCATGTGTCAGTCGTAAGCTACAGGTTTATTTCTTGTATCATAATCTTATCAATCTTTAAACTGAGATATTGGTCGTCCCAAAGAAGACGTGTCATCAGATAGACAAATCAGAACTTAGTAAGTGGATTTGTATTTCATCCTTATTGGAAAGATACCGAAGAAAGGCACAAGTGATTTTTATTGTTCCTTGTGGTTAGGTGTTTATTTAATTCCGATTGTCTCTTCTGTGATAGTTCTGTTTCGTTCTTTTGTATTGTATAAAGGAATAATTTTTTCACGTTGTCAAACATGATCATATTTATGTACTTTCAATAATAATGATAATAATAATATAATAATAATAATAAATAATCAATAATATAATAATAATAATAATAATAATGATAATAATAATATAAACCTGTTACTAGATCTTTTCCCCAAGACATTCTTAGTTCGAAACAGAACTTTCATTCATATTCTCAGCCACATTTACAATTTGTTCGGCGTGGATAAAATTTTGCAGCGTAATTATGAAAATCTTTGCTATTCGCTAATTTCTTTTATTTTTATTTTTTGGGATATGTCAGTTCAGCACCAAAACACTTCGCTACTAGATGGAAATGTCCTGGATTTAAGGAATATCTTTTTATTTTAATCCAAGTCTCTTCTTTATTTAATGGAATGCTGTTGAATGATCTAATTTTAGATTCTGACATCTCATTCACGCGAAAGGAAAGTAGTTAATATTGAACTGTTTTATCTAAAAACATTTTTATTCCCTGTAACTGGTATAAATGGTACATGAGTTTAACTGGCTGCTTTCATACCCTCTCGGCAAAATTGTGGAGCATTGATGACACAAAATATTAAACTTATCTGATATTTACTGAATTTATTAAAAAAATGGAATATTAAGATGCACAATAATGAAACATTACACAGTTTTTTCCGTTGTGCTGAAAACGATATATTCTTTGAAGCTTCAATTTCGAGTCAGTGGTCTTTGGTAGGCTTGTTCCTTGTGAATAAGTGACCTTCTGAATAATAATAAGAATATAATAATAATAATTAATAATAAATTAATAATAATAATAATAATCACTAACGCCGGAAATATGATATAAAAGCCATAAACACATGGGCAGTGCCAGTAATCAGATACAGCGCAGGTAATAGTGGGATGGACGAAGGCAGAACTCCGGCAGCATTGATCAGAAAAACAAACGAGGAAACAAATGACAATACACAAAGCACTACACCCAAGAGCAAATACGGGCAGACTATACATAACACGAAAGGAAGGAGGGAGAGGACTAATAAGTATAGAGGACTGCGTCAACATCGAAAACAGAGCACTGGGGCAATATCTGAAAACCAGTGAAGACGAGTGGCTAAAGAGTGCATGGGAAGAAGGACTAATAAAAGTAGACGAAGACCCAGAAATATACAGAGACAGGAGAAAGACAGAAAGAACAGAGGACTGGCACAACAAACCAATGCACGGACAATACATGAGACAGACTAAAGAACTAGCCAGCGATGACAATTGGCAATGGCTACAGAGGGGAGAGCTCAAGAAGGAAACTGAAGGAATGATAACAGCGGCACAAGATCAGGCCCTAAGAACCAGATGTTCAAAGTACGATAGACGGAAATAACATCTCTCCCATATGTAGAAGTGCAATACGAAAAATGAGACCATAAACCACATAGCAAGTGAATGCCCGGCACTTGCACAGAACCAGTACAAAAAGAGGCATGATTCAGTGGCAAAAGCCCTCCACTGGAGCCTGTGCAAGAAACATCAGCTACCTTGCAGTAATAAGTGGTACGAGCACCAACCTGAAGGAGTGATAGAAAACGATCAGGCAAAGATCCTCTGGGACTATGGTATCAGGACGGATAGGGTAATACGTGCAAAACAGACCAGACGTGACGTTGATTGACAAAGTCAAGAAGAAAGTATCACTGATTGATGTCGCAATACCATGGGACACCAGAGTTGAAGAGGAAGAGAGGGAAAAATTGGATAAGTATCAAGATCTGAAAATAGAAATAAGAAGGATATGGGATATGCCAGTGGAAATCGTACCCATAATCATAGGAGCACTAGGCACGATTCCCAAGATCCCTGAAAAGGAATCTAGAAAAACTAGAGGCTGAAGTAGCTCCAGGGACTCATGCAGAAGAGTGTGATCCCTAGAAACGGCACACATAGTAAGAAAAGTGGATGGACTCCTGGAAGGGGCAGGATGCAACCCGGAACCCCACACTATAAATACCACCCAGTCGAATTGGAGGACTGTGATAGAGCAAAAAAAAAAAAAAAAAAAAAAAAAAAAAAAAAAAAAAAATAATAATAATAATAGTATTATTATTAGGGTTAGGGAAAAACTCTGTATTGCGAGAGTATTATAATAATGTCTAAAGGGTCCACAATAATACAAAAGTGTAAAAAGTCCGTGTATAATTTTTTAAGACTTTACAGAAAGCTTTCGAACCCTTCCTCTGTACTTGCTGCAACGTTATTGTTCATTTGGACTAAGATGAACCCAGGGAAGGGTTCGACAAGCTTTCTGTAAAGTCTTCAAAATTATACACGGACTTTTTAAACTGTATTATTGTGGACCCTTTAGAACATGATATATACTCTCGTGATAGAGAGTTTTTTTCCAATAATAATAATAATAATAATAATAATATTTTCGGAAGGAGACCCTCTCGTAGACATGTTTTGTTAAAAATGACTGCTGCTTCAGCACTATTAATCTTGTAAAGAGTCTCTCTATCTTTCTGATGACGGCTTTCTCGTTGTTGCTTAGACTGGCGAGCAACGCACCAAAGGGCATGGTAAAATTCGGTTGAGTCATTTGATTTATTTATTGCTTATACAATTCTCTCTCTATCTCTCTCTCTCTTCTCTCTCTCTCTCTAACGCGACGTTTCCTCCTGATCGACAGGACATTAAAAAGATAATAATAAAAAACGAATATCTGGCAATGAAAGAGTAATGCAGTAAAACTCACCAAAACGAGACAATCCAGAATTTCTTTAAAAAAAATTAAACATTATTGTTAAAAAATATTTGGTAAATTAAACTTTTGATAAATGTATCAATGCAGGTCACTGCTTAAGTATTGTAACTGTGTAACACTTTCTCTCTCTCTCTCTCTCTCTCTCTCTCTCTCTCTCTCTCTCTAACACATATTTAATGTAGGTCACAGTCTTTGTACTGTGAGTTATATTTTACTTTCTCTCTCGTGCAAAATGAAAATTATCGTTACAAAATCCATAAGCAAATAAACAAATTCATCCCATTTCAGACCGAGACTGACTGAATAATTTTAAGTCTCTGTCAGGCAGCTCAAAATTAAAGATGAAAATGTCACAAACAATTTCGTAAAATCATTACTCAGGTTTGTCGTCAACAAACAATTCTCAGTTTATATCAGATTCAGGATTTCAAGTTGTCTAGGATGTTTTTCTTCAATATTCCTAAAGAATATTACTTATCAAAAGAGAGAGAGGAGAGAGAGAGAGAGAGAGAGAGAGAGAGAGAGAGAGAGAGAGAGAATAAAAATGGAACGCAATATTGTGTACTCTACAGAGAAAGTTCCAATCTAATAACCAGCTGAGTCAGAGGCTTCTGGCTTTCAATAACGACATTTGATTGTCCCAGAATATGGATCTTCATGGAAACCATTTATCTTATTCAAGTGACAAAATTACTATTCCTTAATAACGCTATTTAAGACCTCTGAATTGAATAAGTCTTTGTTGGATGAATAATAAAAAAACTTATTTTAGCAAAGAATGTCGCGAATTGAATTCATATGTAAATCATTTTCTGTCACTGTTTTGAGACTTCATTTATGATTAAAAGACTTTCTTATATACAAAGTGAAATGAGACAACAGTTCAATAAGTATTCAGGTACGTTCAATATGAATTTTGATCATTTTTATGAAGCAACATGTTCCTGACATCATAAGAAGATAGAATTCAGTGGATACTTTAGACCTTTATGTTGCCTTATGACTAAATTATTTCGTGTAAATGCAGCTTTTTTTTCAAATAAATATATTTACACGATGTTCAATCAATGTATCAATAACAAAATATCTATCGATTCAAAGTCAATGGAACGTCCCTTCCTGCCTCCATATATTTAATTAAATGGAGATATTTTAAAACACCCTGACCATTTCCATGCATATGAATTGCAACGTAGCCGCAGAATAATCAGTATTTATATATTTTTCCTTTTCCTCCCCTCGGTATCAGTTTATCTCCATCCATCCCATTGGTCACAAGTCACGACCATTCCATTGCGTCTTAGTGTCCAATTATCTTTCTTCGCTTTCCTTCCGTCTGGTCCTGACACTTCTAGTGTTGCTTTATATGGCGTTCTCTCTCTCTCTCTCTCTCTCTCTCTCTCTCTGGTTCTTGGGGTTTGTGACCCTTTGCGATAGACCCAGCGGTTTCCAGATGCTCTTTCATCTCGGTCTTTTATGAAACTTCGATGTTTTCAGGCTATAGATTAATTACTGTACCGTAATTATTCAGGAGATGAAGAACCCTGTTCATATGGACCAAGCCCACAGGATAAGGCGGTTATTAGGAAGAAGTAACAGAAGGTAATAGGAAACACAAAAGGAAGAGACGCCCTTATGAAAAAGAAAAATTGATTTAACAAATTAATTAATAGATAAGAGTTTGATATAACCTCCCATTTATAACACATCCAGCTTTGAAGAAACAATCATTTATTTTGAAATAATCCGCTGCTTTGCTGCTGCCATCTTTTGTTACAAAGAATTTGTCAGTCTAAACAAACTTCACAGCCTCATTCGAGGGATACCTACTTTTTTTTGTCAGCCAAATCCAATTTAAACCGTTGCTCTGCTGACAGATGCTTCCTTCGTCCAGCTAACAACCCTCTGGGTCATCGACAATAAATTCATTTATCCGATCAACTACCTCCCACCCAAGAATTTCCACTCTCTCTCTCTCACTCTCTCTCTCTCGCTCTCCACGATTCTTCGCCTCCTAGTTTAAAATTCACTCCGCATTTCCCCATAATTCTTCATTCGTATATTCACAGATACCATATAATCTTTGGCTTCCAAGACTTCATTCCAGATTTCCTCAACTCTTTAAAGCAAATCTTATTTGTTCTGCGTCGTTCAAACGAAGCTGAGTTGGAAAGGACTGTGCTTATGTGACCGTCACTTGATGACTATATTAGAGCTGTCTTTATCTGAAAATATCATTAAGCTGAATATCAATAACCATGGACATTTCAGTTCATTCATCTTCGACTACTTGGACACAGAGCTGACACCCACTCTATTCGTTTACAGTTTTCTTCACTTCTATTCATTCCTCTATTTTCCCAGACCTCAATTCAAGTTTTGTAACCGATACTTCTCTCATTCTATTTATTTTGCATAATTCTTCATATCTTATCTATTATCTCGTGCTTTTATATCCCATTCATTCCTGACCTCATCTGGTACACTCGCTATCTCACAGGCTGTTATGCATCAGTCAAAAACGTATGTTGAATATCTTACATCATCATCTTCCAGTCTGTCTACCCAGAATTCCATGCCACAACAGACTTCCCTTCCAGCAATTGTACGCAGTCTCCTGTCATCATAAGGAGCCGAATTCTGTCCTTTAATGGGATGGCCCTTACTGGGAATCATTTCTGATATTGCAAGTTCAAATATTTTCCTTGTTTCTGATATAAATTACCTTTATCATGTTATCAGTAGAACATTTCCGTTTTTATTCAAATAAACACAATAAACACAAACTGTCAACTGTTTCGTAAATCCTTCCTTGCACTAGGATTCAAGGCAAATGGACTATGCATCCCCAAGGGGCAGATAGCCTAAAATAAGAATGTGAACCAGTCTGGTTAAGAGAACTGACTAATTTACATTTACAATGAAAAAGTTTGCGAATGCCGATATGAAAATATGTTTATGGTTAAATTTTGTATATAAGGAAACGTTTCGAATTAGGATAATTTGGCAGCGTCCAGTTTCAATGCTACTTCAAGTGTAACAATGATCATGGTATGATTGCATTAAATCTATATCTTCAGTACACAAATCGACTCCCTGTGAACATTCTCAGTAATCTACCCTTTTTCTTCATTCAAGACTTTGACGAGAATCTCTTGTGGCGATGGAGAAGCTTTGGCTTCGGATGGACAGATCGATTGAGTTTCTCGTAAAGAGGGCCTCGAGAGGAGGAGTGTTGATGGAGTTTACGTTTTAATTATACACACACATTTGATATAAGATCTAAATAAAAACTAAAGAATTAAAAATAAAGTTTAAAACCCACTATTTGGCACAACCCTGAATTCCCAAGTCGGTGGAGCTATGCAAATTACATAGTTGCCCAAAGTTATGCACCCCTGAGGTGGGCCACACCAGGTTTTATGTAAGACCTCCTGAAAGTGTGGCCCTAAAAAATAAAAGAAATATTAAAATGAATAGTTGGAGGTTATTTTGCGCTCACGGTTAAATAGAAGGTTTAATCGGTAGAACGAAAATGGCTAAGAAAAAAAAAAAATTAATGAGGAATTATACGAAGCATCGAGGTTTTCTGGAATAAAGGATTTTATTCGGCAATTTAAGTGTAAGTGCAGCAATCTCTCTCTCTCTCTCTCTCTCTCTCTCTCTCTCTCTCTCTCTCTCATTACATACGTACACATACATGCACCATAATATTTCAGCGCATCGTCTGTTATTCTATCACCAGATATTCCAATATCCTTTCCACGTCAGTTATCCCTTTTATAATTTTCATTTCCTTATTCCTCCTCCAATAACATATCCATGTCATTCCTTATGTGACCTCTGTACCTTCTATTGATATTTACATTAAATTCTGTATCTAAGTCTTCCATCCGCAGTCATTTGGTCCCTTTTGCTTACTCTAGGTACAATATACTATTTATGCTTTCATTTAGTCTCTTGGTTGGACCAGGGGTCCACATCAGGCGTCTTGACCCTTTCAGCATCTTATTAAATTTACAGGCTTCCATAGGAGAAGAGAACCATTCACCTTCACATATCAAGTAAGAGACAGTCCCAAAAAAATTTCTGATACCGTAATACCCCTCCACACAATACCACCCCTACCCAAAACCTATCATTTGAGACGGTCATCGGAAAATCTCCGTGTCCAATATGTCGAAAAAGTGGGACTTCGCTTGAAGGTGATTTCACAGAATCCATGAATTTTTTTTCTTTTTTTTTTCATGAAAAGGCCTTTGATTTTGAGGAAATGGACTGAAAGGTAGTTCAAGTGAATAGCCAAAAGTGAAGCTGGATGGAATAATTTATATTTTAATCACATTTAATACTTAAAGCACAAAAAATTAAGATTACGACTTTGTGGAATTATATGATTCTGTGAGGAACATTTTTGTTATGATAAGTGTTGATTTCGAAGAAACAGACTAAAAGGTAGTTGAATTGCATAGCCAAAACTCAAGCTGGATTTAATAGAGTCTATTTTGAATCATACTTACAATCTAGAATTACACTGAATTAAAATTAAGACTTGATAGAGTGATAAACAAACACTACCCATGGCGAATAGAACACGAACATTCCACGGCCATCTGCTGACATATTCGATATCATCGTCAATATTGATACCGGATAAAAACTATTTGTTTTCATTGAAACGTCCTTTTGCCTGAATTAAATATAAAAGCGTCGTTGGCTGTAAACACCTGTCATGGCTGCCGACTACTGTTTGAGGGTAAATAACGTGAAAATTAATATTATGATGGTTTGGGATCCATTAAGCTGCATTTGTTTGTACAAACGTATCAAAGTTATTTATGGCTGTGA
>NC_061095.1:51455669-51460669 GCF_015104395.2 Macrobrachium nipponense | reverse complement strand
CATTCTGTTTGAACTGATGAAAGGAATAGAATAGAATAGAATATAGACATTATGCCAAAGGCCAAGCGTTGGGCCCTATGAGGTCATTCAGCGCTGAAACGGAAACTGCCTGTAAGAAGGTTTGAAAGTTGTAACAAGAGGAAAACCTTTTGCAGTTGCACTATGAAAGCAATAGTTAGGAGAGGGTTGAGGAAAGAAATGTTGAAGAAACAAATACGAAAGGAGGTACAGCAAAAGGAATGAAAGGGGTTGCAGCTAGAGGCCATAGAAAGGACGCTGCAAAGAACCTTAAGTAATGCCTACAGTGCACGGCATGAGGTGCACTGACGGCACTACCCTCCTACGGGGGAGTGAATAGACAAAAGTTCAATAACATTCGCTATATGACAGAAATACTCCTTCAGAATGGAATAAAATCAGATGTCAATTCTTCAAAAAAGGCAAAATGATATTCTTTCCATTCATGAAGTTACAAATCCTAAAGAATCAAATATTCAAATCGTTCTTTAATAAGCCTGGATCTGATATATCTGTCTACTGACCTCAAATATGAATCAAACGAGAAGACTCTCTCAGCTGCACAAACAACAAACAAATATTACTTGGTTAGCATTGACTTTTTTTTTTTTCCTTAATCCAAAAGTATTACATGTTTTTATTCATTCGCCTTCAGCGGCTGAAAAAGAATTTTCTGTTTTTATTGAAGGAGAACTTGTTTCAGAATGTGTGATATTTAGATGATTCTTCTAAATAATCTCTGACCTATTTACAATGCGGATATTGAAGGTATTAATAAAATTAAAAAATGAATTTTAAAGTGTACATAAACACTTTCTGCTCATTATTCTTGTCCAATAATTGTTGTCACGAATAAGCATATTAATAGAAATATTTATCCATACAATTCTAGCAGCAAAAAAGTCTATATGTTTTTTTCCACTGGCGCCTCGAGAACAGGAAAAATATCACACAAAAATTTCCCGCAAACCCCAAAAACAATATTGGACTACATATTTTCAATCTTTATCACCATAAAGCCTGGACCCTCAGATAAGAAGGACAAAACACTGAGTCAAAACCTTTTTTTACCTCCATGAAATAGGAATTCCGCTTTCCTCTCCTCCAACGTGAGGAAACGTTTCCTCTCCTCCAGGTGAGGAAAACGTTTCCTCTCCTCCAAGTGAGGAAAACGTTTCCCTCTCTCCAGGTGAGGTAAACATTTCCTCTCCTCCAGGTCAGGCAAACGTTTCCTCTCCGAGTGAGGAAAAGGATTCCTTTCCTCCGGGTGAGAGGTTTCCTCTCCTCCAAGTGAGGAAAACATTCCTCAGTGCGGAGGCCAACACAGGCCCAGAGCAGAAGGCCGACATCAAAAGCGGTTTATGTCAGATGTCGCAAATGGGAAAGAATGGGGGTTTCCACAAGAACAAGAAGAAACTCACTTTTTATTTATTTATTTTTTTTTTACTGATGGCTTAAACATTTGCTGAAACTGTTTTGGGTCAACCATCAGATAGATAGAAGGAGATCTGGATAGAGCGTGATATATAAGTTTGAAGTGTATCTGATGGAAAATTCTGACTTGGGTCGGCCAAGGTTCAGAATTTATTCTTCAATTTGGCATCTGAGGCTTCGAAGTGACTGACTCATCCAAAAAGTGTTAAGAAAATCGAGAAGTTCAGAGAGCATTGTGGCTATTAGAATGAAATACTTATCTGGTAGAAAAGTGGAGGTGGATTCTACGTATTCTTAGAATATATACAAGGACTAGCATTGGATTTTATATATTTTAGAATATATATAAAGAATGGTAGTGGATTTGACTCATTTTTAGAATTATTATGAAGAGTGGCAGTGGATTCTACGTATTCTTAGAAAATAATATGTAAATAGTGGCAGTGGATTCTATATATTCTTAGAATGCATATAAAGTGTGATGGATTCCACAGATTTTTAGAATCTATAGAAAGAAGAGTTAATTATTATAATTGGTAAAAAGGGACTGGAGTTCAGAATTTCAGTTTCATAACGAAGGAAAAAGAAAAGGCACCACTACAGCGACCACTGACCTTTTGGGTCAAAAATGGTGCCGTCAAGATCAATTGCCTCGTTTAAAGTTTCCCCAGCTAGGAATACTAGTTATTATTATTATTGATTATTTTATTATTAGTTATTATTATTATTCTATTATATTATTATTATTATATTCTACTCCCTTCTCTTCTCTTTATAAAGAAGTGGGTCTAGAATTGGTATTTGTAACGACTGGTCTTCAGATCTTTGTCAGTTGTCAGTGGAAAATTGCAAAAGGTTATGTCTACTGTGGTCATGCTTCTGTGCAAGACTATTTTCATCTTCTCTCTCTCTCTCTCTGCGCAAAACTATCTTCATACCTCTCTCTCTCTCTCTCTCCTCGCCAATGACACCGTGTAATTTCAACATTGGACCTTATCAGGGACCAAGTTCCCCCTTTAATGTCATCAGAGCACACTTTGGGAGTCGAGCCAAATTTAACTATTTTCTTTTTGCTTTCAGACAAACCTGTGTACATATGTTCACATTCAGAATGTATATTACTGTTTGTACACCTGCCTGTACATATATTTACGTTCAGAATATGTATTATTGTTTATATGTGAGCTTATACATCCATTCATATGTAAACGCACCCAAACACACAAATGTTGGTATGAAGGTATTATAAACCAAGGCAACGTCTTTTTGCATATTAATGTCTAACAGATTCCAAACAAAGGTCAAGGTTAATTCTTAATTCTGAATGTTAAATTACTCGTTAATTACCAGAGAATCGTTAATAACATTTGGAAAAAAAAAAAAAACCACGAGAGCAATTGCAAGCTCAAGATTAAAACTAGTAAAAAATTAGCCGAAGTTCCTTCGGCGCAATAGAGTTTTCTGTACATCGTATAATGCTGTATATAACTCTTAGCCGCAGCCCATGAAACTTTCAGCCACGGCCCGGTGGTGGCCTATGTTGTTGGTACCTATAGCAATGCCAGAAGTACACTTTAAATTCAACCTTAAATTCAACCTTAAATATGCTTGATGATTGGAGGGTGGATGATTAACATACCAATTTGCAGCCCTCTAGCCTCAGTGGTTTTGAGATCTGAGGGTGGACAGAAAAAGTGCGGACGGACAGACGAAGCTATCTGAATAGTTCTCGTTTACAGAAAACTACAAAGAATTCTTTAGGACCAAGCTGATGTAAGGGACACTGTCACATCGCCATTTCTTTTGCATTTTATCACTACAGACGATTCTGGAATGCCGCCATGTCCAGGAATTATGATTCCCGCCATTTGAGTTTAAAAGACCAAGTCTCCGTGCCTTCATGGAACAGATGCACATGTCTTGGACGAGACACACACACACACACTATCCAGGTTCTTCTTCCTCCAAAGGATTCCCCAACTTCTCTCGTACCTCACAATCTCAAACATAATTCCGAAGGAACCAGTTTTCGGAGAGAGACAGACGCGCGCATGAATTTTTGCGAAGAGCGATAATCGCGCGTTATGAATGCCATAACTGGGGAATTATGATTCTCTCTCTCTCTCTCTCTCTCTCTCTCTCTCTCTCTCTCACGTCTCCTTTAAAAGTGTAGTTCATTCAGTAAGTGCAAAGACATCTGCAATCCTGACTTGACATCGTATCTCAAGTGCTGGAAGGCAGAAACGTTTCCCACAGTGAGTTGTATTCGTGTATGTTCAGAGATTTACAAGATCTTTTTCAGAGCCGATCATTGGTCCTCGTTGATGGAATTATCAGAAAAATTGCGCTTTAAACCATAATTGCGAAACTAGATCTTATGAAAAATATATCAGATTTAAATCTATTTACAGATATATTCAGTCCTTCGAACATTAAGTTTCTGGTTCTCAAGAGGAAGGATGTTCAAATCAGTTCCAACTTCCACTTGCAACTTAGAAATGTTCCAACTGGCACTTGCAACAAAAAAGTTGAAACTAGCACTTGCAAACTTGGAAAGTTTAAATTGTGCTTGCAACTTGAAAACAATTCCAACTAGGACTTATAACAAAAAAGTTCCAACTAGCACTTGCAAATTGGAAAAAAAAAAAAGTTCCAACTGACACTTGCAACTTGAAAAGAACCGAAGTTCTTCAGCGTGACCTGAGCTTCAAGGTAAACGGAAACTCCTTTATGGAGAAGCGGTTCTGACACCTGGTTCTGAACACCACTGCCTCTATTCCCACAAGACAGGAATAGATCAGTAAGTATGATCATAAAAAAAATTAGATAATGGAACTAGTTCCGGGTAATGTGATTCGTTTATTGACATTTATTACTGAAGTTCATCCAAATAATATTTTTATATTGTGAAATCTGAGTCATCATTCTATAACATCTCATTTCTCCCGCCCTCCTTTTCTTTCCATCAAAATTAACTCAACTTCAGAGATGAAGACGAGGGAAGTCAGACCCCATTACATTCCCCATTCCAATTTACACACCATGATGCTGCCATAAAACACTTGACACGGAACGCACGACAGCGCTCCTGTAAAGGTCGTTTGGGCAAAGGCCCCCGGTCTCCCCCCCCCTCTCATATATATAACATCCTGATTCACTGCTCTCTCATTTCTCGCTCCTATTCCACAAGACCCGACGCCAACGCTGCACTTTTTTCTATTCTCGCTTGGTGGTTTAGATAAAAACTGGCTTTCTTTCAACCTTGACCTGAGATAAGTGCATGGGGACTGGTGTGGACCTACAGGAATCAGCGCCCAACGGAAGATGCGTCAGTTATATTGGGCGTGTATTATAATTTGTGGTTCTTACATGTTGCGTGTGTATGCGTGTGTATTTGTGTGTTTTGTTCATGAAATCAAAACCTTTGAAACGAAATTCTGTGGAACTGTTTGTTGAGAATGATGGCTGGAGACACCACCAGTGACAGAAATCTGAATAAGAAAACTATTATTCACGCAAAGGTAATTTATCATTCTCGAAAACCACGT
>NC_061095.1:51443169-51448169 GCF_015104395.2 Macrobrachium nipponense | reverse complement strand
ACTTTCAGAGGAAAGTCAATGGTAGCTTGAGAAGCGACACTGAATTGATTTTGTGATATGTCAATAAAAAAGAATTAAGGCCAAAGGCCAAGCGCTGGGACCTATGAGCTCATTCAGTGTTGAAAGGGAAACATACGTAACAGGAGGAAAACCTTTCGCAGTTGCACTATGAATCAATGTTAGGAGAAAGTTGAGGAAAGTAAAATGAAAGAGACTATGAAAGGATGTACAGTGAAAGGAATGAAAGGCTTTGCAGCTAGGGGCCGAAGGGACGCTGCAAAGAACCTTTAATAATGGTTACAGTGCACCATATGAGGTGCACTGACAGCACTAGCCCCTACGTGGTAAATATATAAAGTCTGAACATCCATTTCACAGGCCTAATGAATGTTAGAATCTTATACTCAATGTGAAAGGAAAGATTTGAATTTTATCACAGACACGGAATCTTAATACACAAATGCAGCAGAGCGAGCAGTTTTGAACCGCACTTATATAAAACCTAAAATGAAGAGAAATTCATGGTTGTGAAAATTGAATTTTGATTACAATTCTTTTAATATAGAATGCAAGTTAGCTTCCAGTACCTCCCGCAGTCTTCCTTCTTTCTTTCTGAAGACTCCCCATCATTCATCCAAGTCGGGAGAGCTCTCGAGATAATCATTCATCTCAGATTCTCAACTTTTCTAAATTCAATTTTCCTGACGTAACTCCCTGGTCGTGTTTTGTCCAAATTTGACTTTCCTTTGCATTTACAAACAGGCAGATAAAACTCGAAATGAAACGGCTCACTTAGGAACTTCAATTAATTTTCAATAAAGTTTTATTTTACTTTGCAAATCATGTTCCTTTTAGTACTATTTGCTTTTAGTTCTAATATTCGTGTTGGTCAATCAGTAATGGTCTTCATTTAAAGGTGTCTTTGATATAATACTATCTGTATCTGAGATACAATTAGGAAAAAAGTCTCCAGAGTGAAAGATTTCAATGCTTATTTCTTTTAACACTTTATTGTAGATACGATTTGAATACTTGTTATACTAAAGATTTGGGACGAAACAACAATGATTAAAATATGGCAGTGAAATGTGACTGAAAAATCCTATTTTAATATATGACATTAATTTTCAATGTCATATCAACAGCAACGTTAGAAACTGTAATTTACACAGGTTTGAGGTCATAAGTTATACAAGCTTCTTAGAGAGACAAATAAAGCATACTTATATTTTTTTTTTTCTAGCAATATTTTATAAAAATGGAGAAGTCAGTTCATTTGTCGACCGAAATCGGCGGATATCTTTGAACACACTTTCGCCTTTTCTCAATCAGTGCGCTCAATACCTGACTCAGAATTATCATATTAAGACTCGTGGCATTCCAGAGAGAGAGAGAGAGAAAGAGAGAGATACTAATGTACTTGTTCTGGCACATTTCCCATCTAATCATCAAATGGATATTAATCATCCAGAAAACCTCTGGAAGCTGGCATCCAGCCGTCTTCTGGAATTACTCGTCTGGTCATTCAGAAATCTGTTTACGAATGAACATAAGAATTGTTGTGCTAACTGCATTTATCAAGAAAAGATATATATATATGTATATATATATATATATATATATATATCTATATATATATATATATATATAGATATATATATATATATATATATATATTATATCACACATATCAACATTAATTAAATAGATAAAATAATACGAATCCTTCCACGTTCAGATTTTAGAACAAAATTGACATCTCGGAACACTCAAGCAGAGAAAATGCAATGCGCGATACAAAAAAAAGAAAGAAATAAAACCATGCCACATAAAGGTATAGGACCTGTGAGGGGAACCAGAGCTAAAAAAAAAATCTGATTGAAAAAAGGGAAAAACCTCAGCGATGTCTTGACGCTTAATCCTTCGCATTCGTTTGAGGATACGAAAAATGGGACCTGCCTTGGTGGCACTGTGTGATCTTTCTTTTTTTAAACTTTTTTTTCTTTTTTTTATTTCTATTTTATTCTATTGTTATTTCCTTTGGTCTGTGGAGGCATATTTTTTATGAATTCTGTATGTGCCTGTTTGAAAGCATTTTATAACAAAGTTGTGTTGGCATTTTGACAAAAATTTGACAAAAAAAGTGGACCTTTGTGGCATTTTCTAATTTTACATTTTCATGACATTTAGCTTATATATATATACATACATACATACATACGTACGATATATATATATATATATATATATATATATATATATATATATATATATATATATATATAGTATATATATATTAGGGCTTGTGCCTTGTATGATAAGGCTCCTATGAGGTAAGTTAGACTTGCGATAATCTATACGCTAAGTCGGTTGGTGCACTTCCATCTTCAATGGAGTGTCTGGGGGTTTTGTAGATCACTTACGAAGTCGGTATTATCTTTACGACGATGTGTTAAACAAATCATGGTTCGGTGAGGTTCTTGATAGAAAACACTAAGTATTAAAAAATTATATATTCTTCTGAAGTTTTACATGGTGAAGATCAGGTATGATTGTACAAGTCTTCTAATAACGATAGCTTGATCGCTTCTGCCAATGACGATGGCTAATCCTATTCCTCTACATGATAAAGCTTAGGTAAAAGAGGTACAGGTCTTCTAATGACGATAGCTAACTCTGTTCCTTGTGTCTACCATCTCTGTTACAAGTTTATGAAGGAACAGACAGTAGTTCGAACATATGAACATACTACAAATGACATAGTTTTCATACGAACACACAATCAAATGAGACAGCTACAGATCACGTAGGCGGTAGTTGTCTCAAGCAGGGAGCTTGGACTAATGTTTATAAACAATTGAATGACTACAGGTGACGGCATGTTATCTTAGCCTACATACTATGGTTATACGTCATCTTTAGCGTCTCTAGTCTGATCACATTCCTGCAAGCAATCTGGTTGACCTCTTTAGTTTTAGACTTTTATATATATGGCAACTATTCCATATTTTTATTATGTAAACACTTACATCAGCTCGGTCAGCTACACAAAACAATACTGAATATTACTCAAACTTGACTTGCATTTGACTTATAGGAGTGTGATACAGACACTATGTGAATATATATATATAAGTAAATAAAAATTCATGGTGTACATGAATTGATTCAAGTAATAAAATATAAAACAATGATATTGGTAAATAATAGTGATCACGTGATATATAATGATACAGTTCTTCACTCATCTCTTTAAGATACTTATGCTACAGAAAATACTAATGTACTCTGATAATTGCATAGAATGAAGATTAACATGAAAAAAATCATATTTTAAACTGATAAAAAAGTTTCATATATGAATTGATAAACATTATTAATGTTTATGCTGATGATTCGTTTGATTTTTATGCTAACTGTTATATATCTGATTCATTAATCAATATACTAACTCATATATAACTGCAGATATTGGTAAGATGAAAGGTAACAGATTGATTATAGGCTACCTGAATGTTTTATACACATGTATATGGATCATATAATTATGATTAATATAGTGCACTTAAATAGATTCCTATTGCGTACACGCAAAGATATATTTAGATTCTGTTATTTATGATCATTTATATAAGAGATTCCTATTGCGTACACGCAAAGATATATTTCGACTCTGTATTTATGATCAATTATATATAGGATACATGATACCTTTATATATATAGGAACTGACGAGGTTCTACTTTTACTTACTTTTACAGCGTTCGAACAACTTTTCGTCCATTACACATTCCAGACAACCACCTATAGCCAATGAAAAGAAACGGCCTTTTTCAATGGTTAAAACAAGGGGAAAATTTGCCCTGGGCGGGTGGGGTCCAACGTTCTATTATTGCGCTCATACTTATTCTCTGCATCCTAAGCTACACGATTACGTTCGCGATGAATAAAAAAACATCCCCAGCACGAGTCCTTCGCCAGCAAAGTAGAGTTGAATATCCTTCGGGTCGTAATTGTCGGAAGTATGTCCTTTCGTAGTCTATTCCGACAGCCGCAGGAGCATTCCGCATTAAACGAGATAACGACGAGATACGGTGTCGGTCGAAGAAGTCCATGAAATTCCTTTCACATTGTAGGCGGTTGTTACTTGACTGTAGTCGTCCGCTGCGACGAACGATTTTTTGAAGTTGCGATGTGAAACTCTCGTACTGCAGGATACTGTAACCAGGTTCCATTAATCAGCCTGCAAGTGAAATTATACTTGTCACAAGGGCAAAGTAAATTCAGACGACATCCAAATACAGGGGAGGGAAGAGAGCCATTTAGACCAGACGTAACCCACATGAATTCGCTGTACAAACTTTTTTATCCATGGCATAACAATGAGTGAACCTATCCAGGTCTATGATGACTGGTAAAAATATCCATAATTATAAAAAATATATAGATATCATTACGAATCTCAAAGAAAATTCGATATTACTGGTAGCAAGTTACTAGACAAAGAAGTGGAAAACGGAGCATTTGTAAGATTGCCAGGCATCATAAGAGTCAAAGAGAAGATTAATCATGATTCTGTAGTTCTCTATGCTAACTGAAATTAAGTTGTGATAAAATCTGATCCTATGTGCCCTAACAAAAGTTTTGATCATTCATTTTCAATCGTGCGCACTCCTCTGAGGTTAATTTTTAAACTTATTAATAGGTAGGAGATGCAACGAAAAAAACCGAACTATGTAACTAATTTCTAAATAAACTCTGGGGTTTTTCAAGAAAATGTGACATTTTCCCATGAATGTTTTACTTGAATTGTAATAGGCTAATGTTGCAAGTAAATATTTCATATATACATATATTGATACTTCTAAATGTCTATGAGGTTCAGAGAAAAAAAAAAAAATAAAAAAATTCAATTCATCTTGTTGTTATAGAAATTCTATTTGCTTATTTTGTTCATTAATTTTAAAATGATTGCAAGTCCTTAACTAATTGCATTACAC
>NC_061095.1:51424255-51436755 GCF_015104395.2 Macrobrachium nipponense | reverse complement strand
TCAGGAGGAAATATTTCAGAGACAGAATTGAAGGACTTTTTGCTATCTTTTTATTTTTGATATCGATGTGTTTGGAGTAATAATAATAATAATAATAATAATAATAATAATAATAATATAATAATAATGGAGGTTAATATCAGGAGAGGGATCTTCCAGGGCGACTCACTGTCCCCCACTACTCTTCGTAGTAGCCATGATTCCCATGACAAAAGTACTACAGAAGATGGATGCCGGGTACCAACTCAAGAAAAGAGGCAACAGAATCAATCATCTGATGTTCATGGACGACATCAAGCTGTATGGTAAGAGCATCAAGGAAATAGATACCCTAATACAGACTGTAAGGATTGTATCTGGGGACATCAGGATGGAGTTTTGGAATAGAAAAATGCGCCTTAGTCAACATACAAAAAGGCAAAGTAACGAGAACTGAAGGGATCAAGCTACCAGATGGGCAGCAACATCAAACACATAGATGAGACAGGATACAAATACCTTGGAATAATGGAAGGAGGGGATATAAAACACCAAGAGATGAAGGACACGATCATGGAAAGAATATATGCAGAGACTCAAGGCGATACTCAAGTCAAACTCAACGCCGGAAATATGATAAAAGCCATAAACACATGGGCAGTGCCAGTAATCAGATCAGCGCAGGAATAGTCGAATGGACGAAGCAGAACTCCGCAGCATAGATCAGAAAAACCAGGAAACATATGACAATACACAAAGCACTACACCAAGAGCAAATACGGACAGACTATACTAACACGAAAGGAGGAGGGAGAGGATACTAAGTATAGAGGACTGCGTCAACATTGAGAACAGAGCACTGGGGCAATATCTGAAAACCAGTGAAGACGAGTGGAGCTAAGAGTGCATGGAAGAAGACTAATAAAAGTAGACGAAGACCCAGAAATATACAGAGACAGGAGAAAGACAGACAGAACAGAGGACTGGCACAACAAACCAATGCACGGAACAATACATGAGACAGACTAAAGAACTAGCCAGCGATGACAATTGGCAATGGCTACATAGGGGAGAGCTAAAGAAGGAAACTGAAGGAATGATAACAGCGGCACAAGATCAGGCCCTAAGAACCAGATATGTTCAAAGAACGATAGACGGAAATAACATCTCTCCCATAGTAGGAAGTGCAATATGAAAAAATGAAACCATAAACCACATAGCAAGTGAATGCTCGGCACTTGCACAAAACCAGTACAAAAAGAGGCATGAATTCAGTGGCAAAAGCCCTCCACTGGAGCCTGTGCAAGAAACATCAGCTACCTTGCAGTAATAAGTGGTACGAGCACCAACCTGAAGGAGTGATAGAAACGATCAGGCAAAGATCCTCTGGGACTATTGGTATCAGAACGGATAGGGTGATACGTGCAACAGACCAGACGTGACGTTGATTGACAAAGTCAAGAAGAAAGTATCACTCATTGACGTCGCAATACCATGGGACACCAGAGTTGAAGAGAAAGAGAGGGAAAAATGGATAAGTATCAAGATCTGAAAATAGAAATAAGAAGGATATGGGATATGCCAGTGGAAATCGTACCCATAATCATAGGAGCACTAGGCACGATCCCAAGATCCCTGAAAAGGAATCTAGAAAAACTAGAGGCTGAAGTAGCTCCAGGACTCATGCAGAAGAGTGTGATCCTAGAAACGGCACACATAGTAAGGAAAGTGATGGACTCCTAAGGAGGCAGGATGCAACCCGGAACCCCACACTATAAATACCACCCAGTCGAATTGGAGGACTGTGATAGAGAAAAAAATAATAATAATAATAATAATAATCGATAGTCAAAGCTATCAGCTGTTTCGCAGAGTTTTGTCAGACTGAAATTACAGGAACTTGGCAAAGGATCTGAGCATCGTCAGAGGCTCTCGAATCGAACAGGAGGTTACTATACTCCCAAATGGGTTTGTCTTATAACCAGAGAATATCTTTGTCCTGAATTCTATCGGCTGATTCGTTAACTGCGACCGGCCACTCTGGTAATAGAATAGAACCATTTATATTCTTCTGGTCTTTCTTTAGATCTCCAGCTGAAAACCCTTGGGAAATGTAGAGTTAACATACTATAATAAACACATAAAGGCTCCAGAGCCTGCAGAGGGAGAAAGAAGGTACAGGAAAAGGTATAATATAAATAAATGAGAAGGAATCGAAAATAAAACCGATAAACATGAAATTCAGGAGACGTCAACAGCAGCAGAAGCAGAGAGCAGGAAGGGATTATCTCCTGGCTGAAACATTTGGAGATCAGAAGACTCCACAACTGCGCTAGGCAAAGTATTCCACATTGTAGTTGTGGCCAAGACAAAACTCCTGGAATAGAACTCCTATTCTAACACGACAAAGAACCCAGTCCCTACCGAAGAGCTGATCCACAAAAACACGAGTGAGAAAACTTAAGTGATTCTGTGGTTGTGAAAATATCAAAACTAATTTTTTCTCCGAATGAAATTACTCATACTTCATCACTCTTGGAGTTCCCAAATTGAATTTACGTTTCATTAGCCTAAAACTCTCTCGTTAGCGATTTAATTAATGAAATGCAGACCATATTAAACTCCAGTTTCAAGTCTAATCTGAATGCTAATGAGAAGTTATGTGGTACGTCGTGAATAATGGGTCCTTTTTTATTTGGGGAATTTTATCGTAACATTTTGCATGGTTGGAATGTATAATGCTATAGTCTAAATTATTAAAGTGAAATATGGGGTTCTGTGTGTGTGTGTGAGAGAGAGAGAGAGAGAGAGAGAGAGAGAGAGAGAGAAAAGGGCAATTTACCTGTGCGTTGGAGGATTACGGAAGTCCTCTCTCTCTCTCTCTCTCTCTCTCTCTCTCTCTCTCTCTCTCTCTCTCTCTCTCTCGTAAGCTGCATAGCGCCGACTGAAGAAAGCGATTGGTTCATGAGATATCTTTCACGTGTTGTGTGTTTGAGATATTCCTTTTATTTGTTTCATAAATCTTCTTGACGTATTGTTATACCTTCGGGTCAAACGTGGTATGCATCCAAAGCTACTAGATTCCTATTGTTCCCATTCCCAAAAGCTATGAATATTCCAGTGTGAATCCTGAATACGTGAAGAATTTTTTTAGAATCCTTTTATGATAGCTATTAGAGTTTGAGCCTTCATCATAACTCACAAGGATGATGAAATTAAACTTGCAACAAACAATGTTTTCGTAACGAGAGTGAATTTTGGTAAAGAATGGCCGATATCCTTCACATGAATAGATATACGGCATGGTAATACTGCTAAGAATATGCAATTTGCAGAAGACTTTACAAAAGAACCATTAGACCAATCTGCACCAGAATTGCATAAAACTTGCAGAATATTAACTTTCACGCCATTATCTCACAAAAGAAGATATTTAAGACACATCAAAGAGGCTACACAGACGATAAAGACTAATTTGCAAAAGAGCCAACCACTTTACCCCTAACCCAAATCCTCCTGGTTTGGGGGAAAGAATTCTTGACTTTTATGCAAAGCTGAGCATCCATCTCCCACCCGAGAGAATCAGGTATCCTGCTGAACCTCATTAGAGCTCTCTCTCTCTCTCTCTCTCTCTCTCTCTCTCTCTCTCTCTCTCTCTCTCTCTCTCTCTGCCTCGGCTGTGACGGAGGCCTTACTGTTTGCAGACTTTGTACTTATTATTATTATTATTATTATTATTATTATTATTATTATTATTGTATTATTATTATTATTATTATTATTATTATTATTATTATTATCATTATTAATATAATAATAATATAATAATAATAATAATAATAATAATAATAATAATAATAATAATAATAATAATAATAATAATAATAATAATAATGAAAGAACAAAAATAGTATCTGAATTGTAATACTGTGGACGAAGTGAAGAAAAATGCAAAAAAATGTCCAACAAAAAGGTTTGCGCTAAGAGATACATTCAACAATAGACAAACAGAAAAGTTAATAATCCAAGGAGGATATATGTTTAAAAACATTAAAGGAAAGTATCTATGAAACGAGAGCATTACATTGTGGGTAAAACAACAGGAAGGATTCTGAATCCATTAGGACCAAAGTTAATGCTTTATGTATACCATGTTGAAGAAAAAGCTTTTAAATTCAATCACTAGCTCTGAGAAGTCTCAGAGTTTCTTCGTAAGGGGAGCTATTCCGCAGGAGAGAGAGAGAGAGAGAGAGAGAGAGAGAGAGAGAGGAACACTGGTGTAAATTATGTAACGAAAAAATGAAATTGGATTATGATTTTTTAAATAAATTTTTTAAATAAAATATTTGTATGATTTTTGCCTCCAATGATAAACGACTTCTGTCTTAATTAAAATGTTCTGACTATTATTTTTGGTATTAAAAAAAACAACACTTGAAAGATCATGAATCATGAACAATGCAAAGGTTCCAAACAACAAAAGATGTAAATCTGATTCTTTGTCAGTTGTAGGCTACAGGTTTATTTCCTGTATCATAATCTTATTACTCCTAAGACTTAGATATTGGACGTCCCAAAGATGATGTCTCATCAAATAGACAAATCAGAACTTAATGAGTGGATTTGTATTTCATCCTTATTGGAAAAATACCACAGAGATACACAAGTGATGTTTATGGTTCCTTTTGGTTAGGTATTTATTTATTTCCGATTGTCTCTTCTGTAATAGTTCTGTTTTGTTCTTTTGTTTTGGATGGATAAACGAATCATTTTTTTTTTCATTGACAGACATGATCATATTTATGTACTTTCAATAATAATAATAATATAATAATAATAATAATAATAATAATAATAATAATAATAATAATAATAATAATAATAATAATAATAATAATAATAATAATAATAATGTTACTATATCTTTTCCCAAGACTTTCTTACCCCGAAACAGAACTTAATTAAATATTCATTTATATTCACAAACACATTTACCATTTGCTCCACGTGGGAAAAATTCTGCAGCGTAATTATGAAAATCTTTACGATTCCCAAAACAATTTTATTTCAGGTTTGATGTTTTTTATGACCAAAGCTAATTCCACCACATGCTATTTTATTTTTAGTTTCTTATTTTTTGGGATCTGTCAGTTCAGCACCAAAACACTTCGTTACTACATGAAAATATGGCCTTTTTAGATTCTGACGTCTTCATTCACGTGAAAGGAAGCTGGTTAATATTGAATTGTTTTATCTAAAAATACAAACCCATGTAACCTGTAGGCCAATAATAATAATTTGATAATAATCTTGTAAATTTCCTCCACAATTATTAGTGTAAGAACTGGTTGAATGCTGTTTGCGAGTTATTGTAAGCAATGGAATCCTTTTTATGGATTATGCAGTTTCACGGAAGGGATCTGCTTTGGCTTAGTTTAATGGCATGATCGTAAATTTTGTTCTTTTAAATATATATACTACTGAGGTTATTTACGTTTCTGCTTCTCTTTAGGTAATATATCTCTTAACCCAATCCTTTTTTGTTTGGCAATATATTTTATCATCTAATATTCCGCATCTTTTATGGAATTCTGATCCAAACTTGGTCGAATGATTCTTTTGCAAAATGGATATTGACAGTGGTCTGTCGTCGATGGAGATCTGTCCTCGTGAATGATGTCAGTCATTCTTTCTCAAAATTCCCTCTCGTTAGGAAACCCTTGTTTGTTGCAAGTTTCATTCCGTCTGTTGTGTGAGGTGTGATGTCTGCTGCCATAAAGGATTCTGGAAACGTATTCGGTCTCCTACGAGAGTCACTGGGACGATGATTGGTTCTGGGAATGGGAACAGTAGGAATCTGGTGTTCTGGATGCATTCCACGCTCGGTTACGAAATATACTATAACTCTGGATGCAACGGTATTCGCAGAAAAAACCTGAAGTAATGTTTTAAACTTACAATACTTGGAAGACGAGTATTTACTACATCTCTCTCTCTCTCTCTCTCTCTCTCACACACACACACACACACACACACACACACACACACACAGACGCAACGTTCACACCAAGATCTAACCTGAGGTGTCCACATTTCAACAGAAGGCCCAACCACGCGGGCAGCCTCACCAAAGGTAGTGTGTGTGTGAGAGAGAGAGAGAGAGAGAGAGAGAGAGAGAGAGAGAGAGAGAGAATGCAAATGAGATATGACAGACATTCCTCTTCTGTCGATGGAATTATTGCAGCCTCCACAACTGGAACACATTGAAGAGGAGGAAGTATTGTGGCCTTTATCCCCTTGACTTGATGTGGTTTCGTGTTCGTGTATTTGTGTAAGTGCATGTGTGTGTTTGAAGGGAGAGGGATCGTTTTATACAAACACTTCAGACTGTTGTTTATACTGGAAGAACTGGGTAACGTTACCAAAGGATTATGTGCTACCAAAGAGATTCAGAGTTAAGTACTTTAGTACCATTAAAGAAATCTCTCCCACGCAAAACTTGTGCACAAGTAGAATACTTACAAGATGCCCTGTCTATCATTGACCTTCTATTTCGTTATACGTAACCACTTGTGAGAACTCATAGAACAGAATTTTATAAGTAGAATACTTACAGGTGCCCTGTCTATCATGAACTTACTATTTCATAACATATAACTACTTGTAAGAACTTTGAACAGAATACTATAATACTTGATACCATTCAATGTTTTCATTCTCGTCTCCTTCTTCAAATATTACCCAGTTACAATAAACAGCTTCCCTTCACCGGATGTGGTTTGGGAGACCTGTCTGCTTTACTCATTTCCTCCTGGGTGGAGGAATAAAATTCGGAATGGAATCCTCAGGAATATCTGGGAATTCTATTCCAGCCCAGGTGGTCTTTGGTGGTCTCGTGTCTTGCTTTGTATTCAGTTCTGCTTTATATTTCGACTTGTACTTCGACTTATATTTCAATTAATATTTAGACATATTTTACTAATATTTCGACTTAGGTTGGGCTTATATTCGACTTTTATTTCGAATTGTAATAGACTTTTATTTCGACTGATAATCGACTTTTATTTAGACTTGTATTCGCCTTATATTCGACGTAAATTTCGACTTATATTCGTCTTTTATTCGACTTATATTTGACTTATAATCGACCTATAAACGACTTATATTTCGACTTATATATTTGACATATAACATTAATTTCGAGAGCATTCGACTGTTCTTTAAAAAAAAAAAAAAAAAAACTTCAAAAAAAAAAAACAAAGCTAAACAATTCGTTTACAATAAAAGCCAATAAATTTTGCCGGCTAGTTAGTGCTTTTCAAAGGCCAACAGTTTCCAGATTATTTAAACAGAGTTGTAAAAGTGACTCTTTCATTGATCCTTCTGCTCATATAGCAAATAAATCACTTTACTCTAAACGACTGATTGAAAGACAACGATTCAATTGTCATGAATTAAGTGGAATGTTGCTTTACATGCGAGTTATTTAATAATTGTTTGATCTTGTTTCTTACACCTATGGTTCTCAGGCGACTGATACTTTCCTTGTTGTCCAAAAATCGGTGAAATAAAGACTAATGACAACAGTTATTCCTGTTGTTGAGGTAAAGAGAAAATAATCCATCATCCAACTGCTGGAATATTATGAGTCTCTCTCTTTTCCAGGCTGACCATCCAATGACATTAGGGTCCAGAACTTCTTAAAAGTATCACTCAAGCTGTTTATCAAGAATTATAATAAAAGTTTATCCATCCACCAGAGAAAAGGAAATGTACAAATCCTGGATGGGTGACTACCAGAAAACCCCAAATGACATCAAAGCCCAAAAAGTCCCTGAGGCAGGGCATGGGCCTCGCAGCTTCACCCCAACAACACTAACTGTCACCCAATAGGGCAAACAACTCGGGAAGTCTTCCCTCTGAGGGAAAAATGTTATGGTGTCAAGAGCCTTCGTTAACATGGCAATACCCACCACAGTTGACCAACCATCAGGTTAGCAGACCTGATTAGGTCAAGGGAGACGCAACAGATTCCTCAAGAAACTGAATACAGTTATTTTCAAAACAGGAAGATGAAACTAGGAAAAACGTAGAACACACTGCATCGTCTAGAACATAAAAAATGATGAGAAATAAGTGATTTTGATGATTCGTGCAGACCTTCTTAAAGTCACCTATCAAATTTGCAAACGAGTGCTCAGACACATCTTCAAGGAAATGTCTGTAGATGATTAGCGTCATATGTCCTGTGAGTTATTAGTAAAGATGAGTGAAACAAATGGAAATTGAATGACTTAGTATTGCAAGAAAGCAGTATTTTTTGCACTTCATAAATACTCTATAAAAGAACACCGACGCTTTGCAATGATATCACTAAATCAATAAAATGAAATTAAGTCCAATAAGCATTTTTCATAATTATGATAATGAGGGCATAAGAGATCCAGTCACAAAGGAACAAAAAAATAAACAAAACTACAAATTTGGGAATGCGTAAGATTAAGATTTTTGTGAGAAGTGCAATAAAAAAATTTAAAAGCAATTCACAGAGGAAAAAGGCAGATCCTCCCTAACCCCCCATCCCAGGCCCAAATAAACAATAAAGTACTTTAAAAAGACTAATAATAAAAACGAATACCTGACAATGAAAGAGTAATGCAGTAAAACTCACCAAACCGAGACAATCCAGAATTTCTTTAAAAAAAATTAAACATTATTGTTAAAAAATATTGTAATAACTTTGATAACTGTTATCAATGCAGGTCACTGCTTGAGTATTATAACTCTCTCTCTCTCTCTCTCTCTCTCTCTCTCTCATCTCTCTCTCTCTCTCTCTCTCTCTCTCTCTCTCTCTAACACATATTAAAGTAGGTCACAGTCTTTGTACTGTGAGTTATATTTACTTTCTCTGTTCTCGTGCAAAATGAAAATTATCGTTACAAAATCCATAAGCAAATAAGCAAATTCATCCATTTCAGAACGAGGACTGACTTTGAATGATTATAAAGTCTCTGTCAGTCGTCTGAGAATTAAAGGTGAAAATGTCACAACATTTCGTAAATCATTACTCAGGTTTGTGTCAACAATAATTCTCAGTTTAAATCAGATTCAGGATTTCAAGTTGTCTAGGATGTTTTCCTTTAATATCTTAAAGATAAAAAACTTATCAAAGGAGAGAGAGAGAGAGAGAGAGAGAGAGAAGAGAGAGAGAGAGAGAGAGAGAGAGAGAGAGAATAAAAATGGAACGCAATATTGTATACTCTACAGAGAAAGTTCCAATCTGATAACTAGCAGAGTTAGAGGCTTCTGGCTTTCAATAACGACATTTGATGACCCAGAATATGGATCTTCATGGAAACCATTTATCTTATTCAGTGACAAAATTACTATCCTTAATAAACGCGTATTTAAGACCTCTGAATTGAATAAGTCTTTGCTGGATGAATAATAACAATTATTTTAGCAAAGAATGTCGCGAATTGAATTCATATGTAAATCATTTTCTGTCACTTGTTTTTGGGGACTTCATTTATGATTAAAAGACTCTTATATACAACGTGAAATGAGACAACAGTTCAGTAAGTATTCAGGTACGTTCAATATGAATTTTGATCATTTTTATGAAGCAACATGTTCCTGACATCATAAGAAGATAGAATTCAGTGGATACTTTAGACCTTTATTTTGTCTTATGACTAAATTATTTCGTGTAAAGCAGCTTTTTCAAATAAATATATTTATACGAAGTTCAGTCAACGTGTCAATAACAAATATCTATCGATTCAAAGTCACTGGAACGGTCTTCTTGCCTCCTATATTTAATTAAATGGAGATAAATTTTAAACACCTGACCATTTGCATGCATATGAATTGCAACGTAGCCGCAGAATATTCAGTATTTATATATTTTTTCGTTTTCCTCCCCTCGTTATCAGTTTATCTCCATCCATCCCATTGGTCACAAGTCACGACTATTCCATTGCGTCTTAGTGTCCAATTATCTTTCTCTCTTTCCCTCCATCTGGTCCTGACACTTCTAGTGTTGCTTTATATGGCGTCTCTCTCTCTCTCTCTCCTCTCTCTCTCTCTCTCTCTGGTTCTTGGGGCTTGTGACCCTTTGCGACAGACCAGCGGTTTCCAGATGCTCTTTCATCTCGGTCTTTTATGAAACTTCGATGTTTTCAGGCTATAGATTAATTACTGTACCGTAATTATTCAGGAGATGAAGAACCCTGTTCATATGGACCAAGCCCAAAGGATAAGGCGGTTATTAGGAAGAAGTAACAGGAGGTAATAGGAAACACAAAAGGAAGAGATCGCTTGTGAAAAAGAAAAATTGATTTAACAAATTAATTAATAGATAAGAAGTTTGATATAACCTCCCCTTATAACACATCCAGCTTTGAAGAGAATCATTTATTTGAATACTCCGCTGCTTTGCTGTCTACCATCTTTTGTTACAAAGAATTTCAGTCTAAACAAACTCACAGCCTCTTCGAGAGAGACCTACTTTTGTTGCCAATTTAAACCGTTGCTCTGCTGACAGATGCTTCCTTCGTCCAGCTGACAACCCTCTGGGTCATCGACAATAAATTCATTTATCCGATCAACTACCTCCCAAGAATTTCCACACTCTCTCTCTCTCTCTTTTCTCTCTCTCTCTCTCTCTCTCTCTCTCTCCTCTCTCTCTCTCTCTCTCTCTCTCTCGCTCTCCACGGTTCTCGCCTCCTGGTTTCAAATTCATTCACACATTTTCCTTAAGTCTTCATTCGTATATTCACAGATAACCATATAATCTTTGGCTTCCAAGACTTCATTCCAGATTTCCTCAACTCTTTAAAGCAAATCTGATTTGTTCTCGTCGTTCAAACGAAGCTGAGTTGGAAAGGACTGTGCTTATGTGACCGTCACTTGATGACTATATTAGAGCTGTCTTTATCTGAAAATATCATTAAGCTGAATATCAATAACCATGGACATTTCAGTTCATTCATCTTCGACTACTTGGACACAGAGCTGACACCCACTCTCTATTCGTTTACAGTTTTCTTCACTTCTATTCATTCCTCTATTTTCCCAGACCTCAATTCAAGTTTTGTAACCGATACTTCTCTCATTCTATTATTTTGCATAATTCTTCATATCCTATCTATTATCTCGTGCTTTTACCCATTAATTCCTGACGTCACTCGCTATCTCACAGGCTGTTCATGGATCAGTCCAAACGTATTGTGAATATCTTACATCATCATCTTCCAGTCTGTCTACCCAGAATTCCATGCCACAACAGACTTCCCTTCCAGCAATTGTATGCAGTCTCCTGTCATCATAAGGAGCCGAATTCTGTCCTTTAATGGGATGCCCTAACTGGGGATCATTTCCTGATATTGCACGTTCAAATATTTTCCTTGTTTCTGATATAAATTACCTTTATCATGTTATCAGTAGAACATTTCCGTTTTTATTCAAATAAACACAATAAACACAAACTGTCAACTGTTTCGTAAATCCTTCCTTGCACTAGGAATTCAAGGAAAATGGACTATGCATCCCCAAGGGGCAGAAAGCCTAAAATAAGAATGTGAACCAGTCTGGTTAAGAGAACTGACTAATTTACATTTACAATGAAAAAGTTTGCGAATGCCGATATGAAAATATGTTTATGGTTAAATTTTGTATATATAAGGAATCGTTTCGAATTAGGATCATTTGCAGCGTCCAGTTTCAATGCTACTTCAAGTGTAACAATGATCATGGTATGATTGCATTAAATCTATATCTTCAGTACACAAATCGACTCCCTGTGAACATTCTCAGTAATCTACCCTTTTTCTTCATTCAAGACTTTGACGAGAATCTCTTGTGGCGATGGAGAAGCTTTGGCTTTGGATGGACAGATCGATTGAGTTTCTCGTAAAGAGGCCTCGAGATTCGTGAGGTATTTTGGGAGGGCACGGCCCAGGGTCACGACATAGACTGACAGACAGACGGACAGAGAGAGGAGGAGTGTTGATGGAGTTTACGTTTTAATTATACACACACATTTGATATAAGCTCTAAATTAAACTAAAGAATTGAAAATAAAGTTAAAACCCACTATTTGGCACAACCCTGAATTCCACACCAGGTTTTATGTAAGACCTCCTGAAAGTGTGGCCCTAAAAAATAAAAGAAATATTAAAATGAATAGTTGGAAGTTATTTTGCGCTCACGGTTAAATAGAATGTTTAATCAGTAGAACGAAAATGGCTATAAAAATAAAAAAAATAAATTAATGAGGAATTATACGAAGCATCGAGGTTTTCTGGAATAAAGGATTTTATTCTGCAATTTAAGTGTGAGTGCAGCAGTCTCTCTCTCTCTCTCTCTCTCAATCATTACATACGTACACATACATGCACCATAATATTTCAGCGCATCGTCTGTTATTTCTATCACCAGATATTCCAATATCCTTTCCACGTCAGTTATCCCTTTTATTTATTTTTATTTCCTTATTCCTCCTCCAATAACATATCCAT
>NC_061095.1:51411755-51416755 GCF_015104395.2 Macrobrachium nipponense | reverse complement strand
TACAGAAAATAGGAGTCAACAGCTGCATTTCAATCTGTTTTCTATGTATTAGCAGAAACTGTTTACAAAGTCAACAAGATAATATAAACCAGCATCAAAATTAGTCTGTTATATGACCTGTGTTACTGTGATTTGGGAATCATTTGTCTGCTATTAACCTATTTGATGTGAAGTATGAATCTGATTACAAAAAACCTTTAGACTGAGATTAGTTCTCAAAACAACACTAGACTTCGTGTTGTAGTCCTCTCTAAATAGGTGAGGTAGATGAAAATATTACTCTGGAAACATGGATGCTGCTTAGTAAAAGGGCACAACACTATCATTGCCTTAAAAATGAAAGGTACGGTGTTATGCTGAACATTTGCATTTGGTTAACATTGTCATACTGCATCTAGACTAGAGTAATGTTTTAACGAGAGAGAGAGAGAGAGAGAGAGAGAGAGAGAAGAGAGAGAGAGAGAGAGAGAGAGGGAGGAGAGAAAATACTGGTAGAGTCTCTCGTGCAACAGGTAAGAAAGCGTTTCCATAAAAGCCTCACAAGGGAAAAGAGGCCCCAGGCAGTTTAGTCTTTCAAACGAGGGAAAGTGGCGCTTTCTCCTTCAGGCAGAAGATGAAATGAAAAGAAGGACTGGCGTCTCATTAAGCCTGTTTAACTCAGACCCAAAGGAAGCAACACTTCAGAATTGAAGAGTCGCCCGATATTTCCTCAGGGAAAGAAGTTTGGGACTTTTTGACCCTGAATTCGTCAGCATCAAGAGACTGATATTTTATCGTTCTCTTTTCTTATTATGGTGGAGGACTGAAAAGGTCAGAAAGAACCTTTTCTTAGATAACAGCCCCTTCAGGGATGACAGACACGCCCCTAGAAAAGAGGCAGGTTAAAACGATTCTGGAAACACAGGAGACCTCTGAGAATTCCAAATTAATCCAGCTGAATAGAACATAATAGAGAATTTAGGCCAGTGGCCAAGCGCTGGGACCTATGAGGTCATTCAGAGCTGAAAAGGAAATTGGCAGTAGAAACGTCTGAAAGGTGTAACAGGAGGAAAACCTTTTGCAGTTGCACTATGAAACAAATGTCAGGAGAAGGTTGAGGAAAGTAAGATGGAAGAAAGAAAATATGAACAGAGGTACAGTAAAAGGAACAAAAGCGGCTGCTGTGTCTTAAATTTCCCCTTTACGTATATATATAGATATAATATATATATATTATATATATATATATATATATATATATACATATATATATATATATAATATATATATAAAAACTATATATATATATATATATGTATATATATATATATATATATATATATATATATATATATATATATATATATATATATATATATATTAAAGCGAATCCCACAGGAAGATGATGGACAGAAATCCAAGCTCGGACAATGTCTGAGTAAAGACGAAAGGCGCTTGGATTTCTGACTATCATTTTCCTGCGGGATTCGCTTATTTATGAAGTCACGTGCATCTACAGTGATTTTTTAAGCATATATATATATATATATATATATATATATATATATATATATATATATATATATATATCTAGTTTATATCTAGCACCAGGTTATATGAATATACATACGAGTTGTATATATATATATATATATAATATAAATATATATATATTATATATATATATATATATATTATATATATCTATATATATACTACTCGTATGTATAAATCATAACCTGGTGCTAGATATAAACTCACCAGTACAAAGAAAGATCGCGAAGGCTCGCGTCCCTTCAACATCCGATGGAAGCCGAAAAGAGGCATCTGCTCCCTCTGAGGAGAGCGTCCGAGTCCAACGAAGCGTACGCAAAGCCTGGGAATGCATGTGTGTGTGTGTGTGCAAGTGTCTGTAACGCATGCAAAAGCAGCATCAACATCCTTGAATGGATATGGCCTGATGCAGTCGATAATGGAGACCGAAAAGTGAAAGGAATTCAAAGGAGGGAGAATGAGTCTCTGGGAACAATGGCGACTGGGAAGATCACGAGCGTGCCTGCTCTCTCTCCTCCTCTCTCTCTCGTCTCTCCCTCTCTCTCTCTCTCATATGTCAAGAGAGAGAGGTGGGGGAGGGGGCGTGGAAAGTTTTTGAGGGGAGGAGAAAGAGAAGAGATTAAGAAGACGCAGCACAAATGCTGCCATGAATCGTGTTTATCTGGTGAAAACAGCATAGCTCAGCATCAAAGTCTCTAAAGGAAGCAAACATCCTTCTACAAAAGCAAATGGCAGATAAACTAAAAGCAACGAGCTACGTTTTACGCTGCAATTAACTAAGTAATGCCTACAGTGCACCGCTACCCCCATACGGGTATAAAGCCGTGGGAACCACCGACTCAATTAGTTCAGTTGCCAATTTTACTTAATGGGATGGCTCCCCAATAAGTCGTGTGCCTTCCAGAAATGATTGAGTGAATGGCTTCCTGAGATTAATAATGGTTCCGTTCAAATCACGATTTCAAAGAAAAATCAATAAATTAACTTGTATGAATTGAGGTTTAATGGTCGTTAAGATTCTTCATGACGAGAGAGAGAAAACTAAAAGTCGTTTTTTGCAACCATCTCTGTTTATTAGAACCTGATGTATTCCAATCTCTGGTCAAATTGATATTTCAAATCACTATAGAACACGTGTTTGAATAATCATGCGATGAGAGAATAACATCAGGAAAGAGAAATTTGACGTTAATTAGGTGAAGTGTCATTTAGAATGATTGACATGTCAGAATTCGGAACAGAAATTTGATTTCACAGCTGGGAATAGCCTGATTTCAGTTTGCTCTGATTTACTTTCGAGTTCATCTGAATTTTAGGTATATTTGTAAGTTCAGTCGGTGCAGTTATTTACCCTTTATGATTTTAAAAAGACTTGTTCTAGATACAACAACACCATCTCTATGGAAGAATGAAATACGTACACGGCTGCATGAAAAAATATTACATTTGCCTGTAGAAAACCAACACCAAAAAATAATAATTTTATGTGTTGGATTTCGATTCAAATTGATATACAGAGCACTTTGCAACATAAAATTATTACTGGAAAAACGTTTATAAAATCAGAAATAGAACCTAGATGAAGAAATCATAAAGGTTGATCATCTCAGAAACGATGCTATTAAATACCGACTGCCTGAGTTTCCTTGATATTAAGCCATTTTGTTTGAACTGATAAACGGAATAGAACAGAATATACAATTTAAGAAAAAGGCCAAGCGCTGGGACTTATGAGATAATTCAGCGCTGAAACGAGAAAAAGCTCCACTGCAGCGACCTCTGACCTTTTGGGTCAAAAATGGTCCTGCCAAGATTAATTGCCTTTACTTGGTTCCAAGTCTTCTTCAGCTGAGAATATTTTTATTATTATTCTACTCCTTCCTCTTCGTTTTCTAAAGAAGTGGGTCTAGAATTTGTACTTGTAAACGACTGTCTTCTGATCTTGGTCATTTGTCAGAGGAAAGTTGCAATAGGTTATGTTTCTGTGCGAGACTATTTTCATTCCTCTCTCTCTCTCTCTCTCTCTCTCTCTCTCTCTTCTCTCCAATGACACCCGTGTAATCACAGTGGCCTTCTAAGCGACGAAGTTCCCCTATATATCGGTCTAAAGCAAACATTCCTTTGATGTCATCAGAGCACGCTCTGGGAGTCTAGCCAAATGTAAATTATTTTCTTTTTGTTTTCAGGCAACCCTGTACGTATGGTCACATTCAGAATGTAAATTATTGTTTCTACATAAGACTGTACATATATTTACATTTAGCATGTACATTATGCTTTATGGTTAGGCTTATACATGTATTTATATATACACGCACTAAAGGCTCATGGTGGCATGTATTACACATCGAGGGATCGTCTTTTGCATATTAATTTCTACAGTTTTGGGAAAGTCATGAAAACTTGAGAATGTTAATCACTCGTTAATAATATTAAAAAGAGGCTCATTACAGCAAGTACAAAAATAACATTAATAGAAAAGTGACCAAAAATATCTTGTTCCAAGAATCAACTCAATATTTGTAGTCGTCAAACTAAGATTTGGTCTAATAAAACCTATTCATGATGGATTTCATTTGAAACTCTTGAAGCTGCATCCCTCAAACCTATCAATATTTTGGCATAACGACAGATAACTGAATAGTACAGAGAGAGAGAGAGAGAGAGAGAGAGAGAGAGGAGAGAGAGAGACTTACCGTTCAAGAATCACACTAAGGAGAAATTCTCATGGCTCAGATGAAAGTTGTCTCTCTCTCTCTCTCTCTCTCTCAGTGCATGTGCGCGCGCGTGTGTGGGCGAGAGCAAAATTATCGTCTAAAAAGGTGTTAGTAGTCTCGGAAGGGTTCCCCAATCTATTGCCTTTAGAAATTGGGAGGAGATGAAATATACAATTGATCTTCTATCCCGACAACAGGTAACTGAGACAGAAATGTCAGTCCAGCATTACATTAATGAAGCATTAGTTTTTTAAAGAGTTGAAACATCTTACGAATCATTGTTGGCTGACAACTCTACTCAGCTTTGCCAGCCAATAATGATTGTATGATACATTCATGAATATCTGGGTGTTATGTATAGGTCTACGGATATTGTGAATTTGGTTAATTATATATTAACATAGAAACTAATATGTCAGCAGGCGACTCCAGACATATTATCACAAATGAGAGCATTTCTCTGCAATGGAACTGCAACCAAAATCTTGACGAATTTCAAATAACCAAACAGAGATTATGTCTTCAATTAAAACAACGCAGATTAATTATCTCGGTTAATAAGACAAACTGTTCAGAGATGAGGTCTATGATAAGTGACACTATCTTCCAAAAAATAATGATTGTCATTGAAACCAGTCACCATCTTTGTCAACACTTGCTTAAGCAGTGGAGATATCTCAACCATATTAAAACTTCACTTTCTTCGTTTATTTGCATCACGAGTTAAGAAGTAAACTCTTTAGGATCAAT
>NC_061095.1:51381755-51406755 GCF_015104395.2 Macrobrachium nipponense | reverse complement strand
TTTTCAATGTCGCTTTTTCGGAAATACTCCTTTTCGATCCGTTTCTACTACTCGCCTCCTCCTCCTGCCTTTGGGCATTCTTTCACCGCGTATTTCTGATATAGAACATATACATACATACGTACATACATACATTTGCCTGTATGTATATATGTATTTATACATACGTACAATCAAATTAAACATTGACCCCTAAATGTAGACTGAACGAAGCTAGTGACCCCATCGAAGCTACGATTCCACGAATCCTTCCTCCCTCTTCAGATCAAGAACATTAAAAATAATAATGAAAAAAGCAGCCATCTGGTTATTTCGACTCCTGATCAAATACTGCAGTTGGAAAAGGCTTACGGGACATTAGGAAAACAACTCCCTACTGACTGCTGTTGTAGATGGGAAGTGAGCAAAGGATTTCTGTTCATTGTTTGGATTGGACACTGCGTTTGTTTTTAACTTCGCTATAATATGAACCCTTGCTTTTGTTCGACTCGGAATTGAATTTCCTTTTTAGTTTGTCATTTCTTTGCCCTTCATTGATCATATTCAGATCTGTCAGTCCTAGAGAGAGAGAGAGAGAGAGAGAGAGAGAGAGAGAGAGAGAGAGAGAGAGAGAGAGCGTATATACCTCTACATAGTCTGGCGGACACACAAACTATTCCATTATTTATAACCACCACAAACCTGAGCTGAAGCGATTGAGTGACTGAGCGGAATATGAATATTTGCATAAAAGTGACTCTCCTGGTTTTATCGGATGACTGTAAAAAGTTATAAAATAAAAGGGGGGGGGGGGGGGGGGGGGGGGGGGGGGGGGGGTGGGGGGGGGACTCTATAGAGGGTGAAACTACACCGTGAAAACGGTTCCGTGAAATCCTGACTGAATGTATTTGGGGTTCCAGCCATGAAGGAAAGGTCCCGACTTTTTTTTTAGGAGCGATGCGGATGTTCTGATGATGGAGATTCTCTCTCTCTCTCTCTCTCTCTCTCTCTCTCTCTCTCTGCGTTTGTGTGTGTGTGCGTGTGTGTGCTTAGATCAATCATGATATATTTAACTGTTATGGGTCATTCCAACTACGAATCAGACAGACAGAAAGAAACGAGCGTCCAGACCTCTCTCTGGGTAAGTACACAAATCATCAGATGAACCAGGATGGTGTGTGTTTATGTATATGTACGTATTTGTGTGTGTGTGTTCAGCGCTGAAAGGGAAATTGAGAGTAAAAGGGTTGAAAGGCGTCACAGGAGGAAAACCTTTTGCAATTGATCTATGAATCAATTGTCATGAGGAGGTTGAGGAAAGTAAGAAGGAAGAGAGAGAATATGAAAGGAGGAACAGTAAAAGGAATGAAAGGGGTCGCGTCTAGGGGCCCAAGCGACACTGCAAATTACCTTTAACTAATGCCGACAGTGCACCCCGTGAGGTTCACTACCCGCCCCTCCCCAACCCCGAGCGGCGACTCCTGGTGTAATTGGGTATCATTTATGAATTATGAAAAAAACAGCGCTTTGTTATTGAAAATAAATTTGTTTTTAATTTTTTAAATAAAAGTTTAAAATTTAGAAAAATAAAATAAAAATTGATTGAAAATAAAAGTAAAAAAATAAAAAAAAAAAAAAAAAAAAATAAAATAAAAAAAAAAAACAAAAATAAAACTAAAACTTTGTAAAATTGAAAATAAATTTCAAATTATAAATAAACCATTAAAATGGGCTCTGTTTGGTCGTCCCATTTCATATTCACAATAGACTAAATTTCGGCTCAGAATATTTTATCAAAACCAAAGTTTGCATCAGAATAAAATACAATACAAATAAAAAAAATATATTTCACGTCAATTGGCAGGAATTGCATGCTTGCAAGCACTGAAATCAAATTAACAAATTTATTACATTTCAACATTCAACAACAACAAAAGCAATTACAAGGCAACCTTTATGCATCGCCACAAACACTTGAAAGACCCATATGGAACAAGAGACGAAAGATTCCATCCTCTCTCTCCCGAAGGACTCTGTCTAGGGGGAAGTGAGAATAGGAGAGAAAGGAAGGGGAAGGATGGATGGCCTCCTTCGTTCCCATGGGAGCTGTAAAGTACAAAGTGCTCGAGGACATGTCGTTTTATTTTCCCGAGAGAGAGAGAGAGAGAGAGAGAGAGAGAGAGAGAGAGAGAGAGAGAGAGCTTCCTGGGTGTAAGTATATATATATATATATATATATATATATATATATATATATATATATATATATATATATATATATATATATATATATATATATATATATATATAAGTCATATCACATTTCCGTGATTCATATACATATATCGAGCTACAATGTCCTTTAATATCTAATTCGCTCTACCTCGGAATTAATATATTTTCATATATGCTTAACCGAAGGGGAATTTTTTTTTCTCGATAATAGATTTGCCTGGACCAGGGCGCGAACCTATGGATCCTTTTCAAACCCAGGAACATCAGTGAAGCGTTACCTACTACACCACCGCTTCACTGATGTTCCTGGGTTTGAAAGGATCCATAGGTTCGCGCCCTGGTCCAAGGCAAATCTATTATCGAGAAAAATTCCCCTTCGGTTAAGCATATATAAAATATATTTAATTCCGAGGTAGAGCGAATTAGATATTAAAGGACATTGTAGCTCGATATATATATATATATATATATATATATATATATATATATTATATATATATATATATATATATATATATATATATATGTTAGGAAACAATAAGAGTCTGTCTAGAAATAGCTAGGGAAAACTTAGTTAGGAAAACCACTGGTAGAATATATATAGTGAAAGTAGAGTGATGAAGATCTACCAGAATTAAAGGTAGAAAAGGAGTAGATGTGTACAGCATAAGTCTGCACGAATAGCAGTTTCGTAAACCAAGACCAAACATTGGCACTTTTTGTTTACGAAAAACAGTAAGGTGCTAACCTCACCAGAAAGTTGAACTTTGACTCCTTCAGTGGGTGGTTACCGTCGAGGGACGAAACCAATCAGATGAATCTAGAGGTGGCACCGGAAGTAATGAGAGCCATTCATGAAGAAGTAGGAGGTGTCCTAGAGGACACATTGAGGAGGGAGCTAGAAGAAGTAGCTAGGTCGAACTTCATTTGAAGTGCCAGACAAGTTCAGTTCAGAACCAGACCTCATACGGGGAGGCTGCGTTCCTTCTCACTCTGTTCCAAGTGTAGTGTAAAGTGTGTAACTGTGCTTATTCAATTATAAAGTAATTTTATAAAAGTGGTGTTTTAACTTGCCCAGAATCCCGGGTCGTTTCCCATGTAAAAACAACGAATCAAACTCCTGAGAGACATAGCCAAAACTAAATAAATATATTACCTGTTCCTATGAGAAAAGAAACTCAACCGTAACAAGTGATAAATGAAGGTTAGCCCATATAACAGATAACCTTTCAAACATTACCCGTAACAAAGAAGTGAACCAGAAGAAGAAGAATAAAGAACTCGTAAGTACGCCACGCAACATAACGAAGAGAAATAAAAATAAAGACTAACCACAAAAGTAAGTAGGCACAACAAAAGTGGTGAACAGCGGTAGTGGGATTCTAAGTGCATATAAACACACACACACACACACACAGTGGAAAAATTAAACAGAGTGGAAGATATAAAATTGCCAATAAAAGAGCGCTAATACTTAAGCGTCAGAAACATACAAGAAAACCAGGCACGAACTTTACAATTAAAAAGAAGAAATTCCGAGTTCAATAACTCGAAGAACGAAGAAAAAGAAAAAGGGCAACGAACAAGAATGAAACTCCGAACGACGTAGACACAACAACACTTCGATTCTGCTGAGAGGGCGAACGAAACGCAGCGACGAAACACAGTGAAATCGTCAGAAGAATACTGAACAAGGATAGCCGCATTTCCTAAGCATAAACTCGACAAAGGGATACATAAAACAAACGCATTAAGGCGGATAAAAGAAGATTGAATACAACGCAGCGAGGACTGACGACGGATTTCTTCAATCAACTTGTGAGCGCTAAACTATCACAAATCCTGAGATAGCTCACATTTCTCCATACATCGCTACGATTTTTTTCCCCATGGACAAGGCAGCGCACTGGACTCCAACCGTGGTGTGAACCGACGGCAGCGCACGGACAACGCCACAGAACAAGTGAAAGCAGGCAGAGACAGATGACGACGCAGAAGTGGTCGGCAACAAGCGACAAGAAGAAAAGTTTAAAGTATCCTGATAGATTAACGTCTGAAAATAAATCAAAATAGAAAAATCACACACTGCGATAATATAAAAATGTTTTTATAAAATAATTCATAACAAGTAGTTTTGAGATAAAATTTTTCTTTGCCGTAAAGTTGCAAGATAAAATAAATTTTTTTGCTTCATTGATTGTGATAAATCTAGAACAATAAAGATATTGTCATTCAGTTCACAAAGTGCAGTGGTGTGAATAAGGATAACGGCATACACTAATGTTAATGTTTTTCCAGATTGAAGGAAGGAAACACTAGGAAATAAGATTAGATAGGAATTCTAGGAATCGCAATAAGGAAGACAGACTCAGTATGAAGATAATGTAAGTACAACAATGCATCTATTTTTTTTAAATTGTATCTAATCTAATGCTGTTGATATGAATAAAAACTTTAACGAAATTATTACTAGGTTACAAAGAAGCAGAACTCCCGATCTGAGTCATTATAGCCTACGTCCAACTCCTGACAGACGCTCGAGACTAAATACTCGACGATCACATGCGAAAGTCCACCAGAATACCGATTCGACAGTAGCAAATAGACCCACGACTAGTGTGACTGTTACTAATCATAATAACATTCCTAACCCATTGCAAGTACAAACTAGGTACTCTAGAATGGCACAGGCCGCCGTAATAACACAGGCTACACGCTTTTGCGGTAGGGGTAGAAAAGGGTCATCCCGACAAAATTACGTTAGAAGCATATACAGTATCTCAGTGGATAACAGAGACTGAAAGTCGAATTTCAGCTAGTGGAATTAAAGATGAACGCAAGAAAATAGATGAAGCGTTACTCTATGTTAGGTTCCGAAAAGGGGATGCACATCGCACTCTCACGTCCCCTAAGTTTCAGGAGATTCCGACCTTCGCTGAATTTAAGAAGGTGTGTCTAGAATTATGGGAGCCCATGTATCAAAGGGATAAATGTACAACCTCTCCCGGTTCCTTCATCAGAAATACGATGGGGAAAGTATCGCAAATTTACATACGGACGTCGAAAACGCAATCCGTAACTTAACCACAGATTTGAAACGAGCCGGCGTAGTTATTGGCGATCCTGATGCATTTAGTCGTGACAAAAAGGATTTAGTTAGTATGCAAGAGATTTTGAATTACATAGTTCATGTATAGATATGACGCTATCGGGGAAGAAGAAAAACGAGTCTTTAAGAAGCAGGATCCTGATCCTAAGCAGGATAGTCTAGCAGCTTTAAGATTTATGGAAGAGGAAATGTGTAAAAAAGGACTAAATCTGGCAAAAAGAATTTACAGGTTTTGTAAAATAATGGAAACCCTAATAGGAGTAGAAATAATTTCCTCCAGGAAGGACAGATAGTGTCCCCAGACAGATCTAGAAATATTAAGCATAGACAACAACGAAAACAAGATCCTAAGAATAATCCAAAGTACAGTAATGGGAAATTTTTCCAAGCAACAAGAATAGTAAAAACTAGGCCTCAACAGTAATAGAGAAATCCAAACCATAATAATCCAACTTCATTCAGCCCAAATCACAGTCAGAGCTCCGGAGATAATAGAACATAACAAGCAGGAACAAAATTGCGCAAATTGTGGTTATTCCAACCACACAACTCAGAATTGTAGGCGACCAAGGTATTGTTTTCATTGTAATAGGACAGGTCACCTAACACAAAATTGTTGGTTCAAAAATACCAATACTAACCATAATGCCCAAAGTAATACACCCCAAAATAATAATCAGACTCAGTGACAATTACAGAAAGAGGGTAATTACACGAGAAAGCATCATTACCAGTAGAAAATGAGAATGAAATAGTTACGGTAGGTCAGGAAGATAATTTCAAGTTTCCTTTTGAAGTAAATAAGGAGATAGTATTTTCAGTAAAGGATAAAGAAATATGCCAAGAAGATTTACCTTATCATCCAACCACCAGAATTATAATAAACCATGCTCAATCCTTTTAGATACAGGCAGTACAGTAATATAATAGATAAACAAACATTAACAAAAACATTTAGGCTTTGCAGATATAGCAAATACAAGGTCCTGGTAGAATTATAAAAGGAATAGCCGGGAAACAAATAAAGGCGCTAGGCAATGTCACACTGGACATAGAGATTTTAGACAAAACTTTTAAGGAAGTATTTGTAGTATTAGAAGAAAGGTTTTATCCTACGCAAGCGCTGTTTTCATAGAATTGTAGGCGACCAAGGTATTGTTCTCATTGTAATAGGACAGGTCACCTAACACAAAATTGGTGGTTCAAAAATACCAATACTAACATAATGCCCAAAGTAATACACCCCAAAATAATAATCAGACTCAGTGACAATTACAGAAGAGGGTAATACACGAGAAAGCATCATTACCAGTAGAAAATGAGAATGAAATAGTTACGGTAGGTCAGGAAGATAATTTCAAGTTTCCTTTTGAAGTAAATAAGGAGATAGTATTTTCAGTAAAGGATAAGAAATATGCCAAGAAGATTTACCTATCATCCAAACCAGAATTATAATAAACCATGCTCATCCTTTTAGATACAGGCAGTACAGTAAATATAATAGATAAACAAACATTAACAAAACATTTAGGCTTTGCAGATATAGAAATACAAGGTCCTGGTAGAATTATAAAAGGAATAGCCGGGAAACAAATAAAGGCGCTAGGCAATGTCACACTGGACATAGAGATTTTAGACAAAACTTTTAAGGAAGTATTTGTAGTATTAGAAGAAAGGTTTTATCCTACGCAAGCGCTGTTTTCATATAAGGCTATGCGGAAGATGTAGAATAATGTTAGATTGTGGAGAAAATAAAATAAATTTACCACGCAGAAATAGAGAAAATGTTTGTTTTTCAGCTAGAAGAAGGAAAGTCTTGCATAAATCTGATCAATTTATCTGAGACGACATCTTCTAGAGAAGCGAACATCCAAGAAACTAAGATAGATAATATGCTAGCACAGATATTAGTGGAATAACGTGGTTAGAAATAATAACTTACAAGAAATGTCCTTAGCCAGGAGGGATTCTATGATAGATTGTGCACAAATAAATATTAATTAACAATGCAAGCCTTGATACTCAGAATTCTGAACAGAGCTTTGACTCTGAACAAATTTACGCAGCTGAACAATTTATTGCCGCGGAACTATTAATGCATGCGAACAATGTATGAAGATGAATCAGAAATTGATTGTACATATCTTATAATGAATGAAAATAAAGAAGAAAAATATATCAATGAAGTCCTGTTATAAGGAACAATAAATAAGGGTGAATTAAACTCAACAATACTACTGGATGAAAATTCGGATGAAAACAGATGTCTGTTATTTCTCAGAGATACGAGATGACGAAGAAATATGTTTAATCAGTACTGCAGATGACCATACTGTCACATTTGTACTTAATAGAGAAGTAGTTTTGTACCCGCAATGTCTAACCAAAGTTTGTCTTAGGGCTAAAGCAGACGAAGACTTGCATGAAAAAGACGTAATGCCTAACTAATGAAAACTTACCTGACTTTGTTAGGAGGATGGACAATTCTCTAGTTCACGTGAAAGGTAATAACTGTGAGACATACGTCCAGAAATTTTCAGACAAAAGACTAATACTAAGACCTGGTATAGAATTTTGTACAGGAATTGTAGTGAATAATCCTTTACTAACACTAAGTGAAAAAGCATTCTTCTCTAACACAGAACCGAGTTCAATTCTAAATAAAGAAGTAAATAATATAGACTTTCCTCCAGAATAGAGTTAAACTATTACAAATATTGGAAAAGTAATAGAGATGTCATTGCCTTAGAAGGAGATAAGTTAGGCAGAACAGATACTTTGCAACATAAGATTTTAATACAAGATGGAACTAAACCATTTTATATCCCTAACTATAAGTTACCCATCAGTCAACGACCGATCGTGATCAGTTAATTGAAGAAATGAAACAAGATGGTGTAATAGTAACCTTCTAAATCACCATATAATTCACCTCTCTTATTAGTTCCAAAGAAAGATGGCACTTGGAGAATGGTAATAGATTATCGGAAATTAAATTCACACACCATTCCAGATAGGATGCCAATGCCAGTTATAAATGAATATGTTAGCTCATTAGGTGGAGCAAAGATATTTACGTCATTAAGACTTGCTTAGTGGATATTGGCAGTACCTTTAGACGAAGATCCAAGCCCTTGACAGCTTTTAGTACTTATAAGGAACATTTACAGTTTGAAGTCATGCCCTTTGGTCTTACATCAGCTCCACTAACATTTACTAGATTAATGCTCCAAATCTTAGGAGACATAGAGGATGTTTCAGTATACCTAGATGATGTGGTCATTTCTAGTAAGGACTTTGGATAGTCACTTTAAGACATTAGAAACAGTGTTAGAAAGACTAAAGAGCGCAGGATTAAAGATAAAGATTAAGAAATGTCAATTCATGATGAAATCATTAGAATATTTAGGACAAGTCATCAGTGAAAATGGACTGCGTATGCAGGAAGGGAAAATAAAGTCAATTGTAGCATATCCAGCCCCAAGTAACTTGAAAGCCTTAAGAAGATTCTTAGGGATGGTTGGCTACTACCGCCCTTTCATTAAGGGATTTGCCACTATAGCCAAACCATTAACAGATTTAACAAAGAAGGATGTAATTTATGAATGGAAGCCAGAACATGAAAGAGCTTTCCAAACACTCAAGGAAATGATGACAAGAAATCCAATTTTAGTGTATCCAGATTTCTCAAAAGAATTTTACTTAGCCTGCGATGCTTCTAGTACAGGTGTAGGTGCAGTTTTAATGCAACAAGGAAAAACCAGAATGAGAGCAGTTATATTATGCAAGTAGAGTTTGAACGCTGCAGAAAGAAATTATAGCACTACCGAACGAGAGTGCTTAGCTCTATATTGGGGATTATGTAAGTTTAGGCATATATTGCTAGGACATAAAGTCGATGTGCTTACAGATCACAAACCTATTTGTGATCTTTATTTAGAAAAGAGCATTCACAAATAATATGAAGTTTAACAGATGGTTCATAAGTTAGTTATTAGAATTTGCCCCAGAATTTAGATATATTCCCAGGAAGATATAACACTATTGCAGATGCTTTGTCAAGGTCGCAAGAAGAAAACGAGAAACAAATCACAACTAATACTTTTTGTTTTAGTTGTCAGATCATAGATCTAGATTTAGAAAGAGTTCAGATCGAACAGCAAAAAGATGCTAACATTAGAAAAATAGTGGGTAAATTAATGCAAAATGAGGATGATCAGTCTGAATTTCAGTTAATTAATGGAATTCTATATAAAACATCAGATGAACCGAATGCTTGTTCACGATTGTATGTACCTAACACACTAACCAAAGAAGTATTAGAACTAACACACTCTTACAAGTTGTCAGGACATCCTGGAATAAAGAAAACATGTAGAACAGTCACTAGAAACTATTTTTGGCCGAATTGCAATGAAGAAGCTAAAAAGATTTGTTGAAAATTGTCATATCTGTAACGTACACAACGGTAACGTTAATGTACAAGCCCCTCTTGAGAAATATCCATCAGAATTAACTCCTTTTCAAGTAGTTTCAATGGATTTGGTAGGTCCATTTCCAAACACAACTAGAGGTAATCGTCAGATTTTAGTTTTCATAGATTACTTTGACTAGATATGTTGAGATCATTCCAGTCAGAAACAGAGAAGCAACTAACTGTAGCGGAAGCTCTGAAATCTAGAATAATTACTAGACATTGGCATGCCTCAAACATTATTATCGGATAATGCAGGAGAATTTTACTAGTGACATTTTGAAGAAATTGTGTGAGTTTTATGAAATTACAAGTGTCAGGTTACAGCTTATAAACCAAGCTCTAATGGAGCAGTTAGAGAGAACAAATCGTAAGATAAAAGGATGTACTGAAAACTTTAGTAACTCCACAGACTGAGATTGGGATTAATGCTAGAAGACGTACAGTTCACTATTAATAACACTGTTAATGGAATCTGTTGGGGAAACCCCACACTTTCTGTTATATGGTTTATCAGAAAAGAATGCCCAATACCTTATTGACGAAGCGTCCCCCACCAATACATACTTATAATTACGAAGACTACGTTGCATGAAACAAAACAAGACAGACTTTCGAGACCGTAAAGGCACAAGGGCTCGATTGAAGGAGTTACATCAAAAGTCTAGCAAGTATTACAATAAGCAATCAACAGTCCCAGAATTAAAAATAGGTCAACAGTATATTACTTAATCACAAGTTGAAGGACTAATGTTAAAGTAAGTCCTAAATTTCAAGGTCCATATAGAGTAATAGAAAGATTTAAAGTTGAAATAAATTTAAGCTAATGCATGAATCAACTTTAAGTGAAACTGTTTGCACATTGGAACCATATTAAAATAGTACTTTCCGAACATTTGTTAAGCAAGAACATTTAAAGAATTTTAAAGATTTGTAAAGGAGTCAAGTAGTAAGGAAAACAGTAACGTAAATGACTTCCCATACTTCATCAGCATTAGTGACTCTGAGATACAATTTAAGGAAAAAGATAGGACCAAGTGCAACAGGTCAACAACATTGTTGTATAAGGTTTACTGCTTAGAATATATTTGCAGGAAATGGTATTACACTATGGTGCCTCATGGTGAGCGATATCTGCATCTCCCTCTTGCAAATCAAGAAGGGAGTAAGTCCTAAAAGAACATGGTCATGTAAGATGATACACGACATAGCGTTGTAACCATCAACATACAACAGTAGAATAACAGCAACAAGAACTTCATAGTTTTAATGGCTAACATTGAAAGTCTCATGCCTAATAACCAAAACAATTCTATTCTTTTAAAAGCTTAGGGAAGATATTAGTCAAGTGTTACCCAAGAGGGTTAACAAAAGATCGTTGTTACTGTTTATAGGCACAGCATTAAACACTTTGTTTGGTGTAGCTACTGATGGTGATGTAGATAAAGATAGGGCTAGAATAGAAAAATTAGAGTTATGGGCCGCGGAAAGAGGTATCATCATGACTAAGGTCATTGATGCAACTAACAAGAACCAGGATTTGATTGTTAAATTAAAGGACTTTGTAAACAATATGGCTCAGAATATTACTACAGAGATAAATTACTTAAACAAGTCACAGTATGTAAATAAGTTATTATTTGAAACAGAAACCTTTTTGTTGAATCATAAGGAACTGCTAAATGCAGTAATGTTTAGCCGCTAAAAAACATTTTGTTATCACCATACCTCATCAGTCCTAGTGAGTTGCACCTTGTAATTGAAAAATGTATGATTTATCATCACTTCAAACCGCTGGTGCAAGATGTTCTTACTTACTATTGCTTGATTAGTGTAAAGCGGGTTTCTGATCACATTGTGTTGGTGATCCCATTCAACAATAATGAAGTTAATAACTTAATTTCCATTTACCCTTTCCCAATGCTAGTAAACAACAAGTCAACAATGAAGTTAATAACTTAATTTCCATTTACCCTTTCCCAATGCTAGTAAACAACAAGTCAATTGTTTTGAACCAAGCATCAGTACATTTTGCATTGCAACAAAATTCACTTCTGTTGGTGAAATTAAGTGAAAAAGATTTTGATGATTGTATCATGCTGGAAACTAGTGAATTTGTTTGTAATATACAGGATTTTTATCAGCCACTTAACAAGTTGTATTGCATTGATGATTTGATTAATGACAGGAATGGTGAGAATAACTGTGAGTATATCCTTACAGTCCTGATTTCAAAGCTCAAATTTTAGATGATGAAATGGTAGTGTTTTCACAGAATCAAGTAACAGCTAAGGTCACTTGTAGGAATAATCAATCTCAGATAATATTTAACAACATAAAATCCTTTGTGACATCTTGTGAAGTAGTTATTTTGAATTATTTGTACTACAAGCCTACCATTTTTGCTTCTTATACCTTAAATTTATCTAGCCATATCAATAATTTTGATAATGTCAAGGATTTCAAATTATCCAAACTTGAATTGGAGTCATTTGACAAACTTGAAGCAGCTAATCAATTTTTCCATATGTACAAGACTGTCATTTCCCCTATCATGCCATGATAAATATTGTTTTGTTAGCACTCACAATAGTTGCTTTCATATGTATTGTCAGAGTGTTAGTTGTTAACAAACTCAACACCATTAAGTCTTTACTGAAAAATTTGCCTTCAAGTAACTAATATACTAGCATTATTGTATATATATATATATATAACCATTTTTGATTTATTTCAACATTGTATTTTATTATATATAATTATTTTTAGAATTTTAGGCATTGAGGTCACTGCCAGTAGGTGGCCGAGTATTGTTAGGAAACAATAAGAGTCTGTCTAGAAATAGCTAGGGAAAACTTAGTTAGGAAAACCACTGGTAGAATATATATAGTGAAAGTAGAGTGTGATGAAGGATCTACCAGAATTAAAGGTAGAAAAAGGAGTAGATGTGTACAGCATAAGTCTGCACGAATAGCAGTTTCGTAAACCAAGACCAAACATTGGCACTTGTTTACGAAAAACAGTAAGGTGCTAACCTCACCAGAAAAGTTGAAACTTTGACTCCTTCAAAAGTGGTGGTTACCGTCGAGGGAGAAACTAATCAGATGAAATCTAGAGGTGGCACCGGAAGTAATGAGAGCCATTCATGAAGAAGTAGGAGGTGTCCTAAAGGACACTTGAGGAGGAGCTAGAAGAAGTAGTTAGGTCGAAACTTCATTTGAAGTGTTAGACAAGTTCAGTTCAGAACCAGACCTCATACGGGGAGGCTGCGTTCCTTCTCACTCTGTTCCAAGTGTAGTGTAAAGTGTGTAACTGTGCTTATTCAATTATAAAGTAATTTTTATGAAAGTGGTGTTTAACTTGCCCAGAATCCCGGGTCGTTTCCCATGTAAAAACAACGAATCAAACTCCTGAGACATAGCCAAAACTAAATAAATATATTACCTGTTCCTATGAGAAAAGAAAACTCAACTAACAAGTGATAAATGAAGGTTAGCCCATATAACAGATAACCTTTCAAACATTACCCGTAACAAGAAGTGAACCAGAAGAAGAAGAATAAGAACTCGTAAGTACGCCACGCAACATAACGAAGAGAACTAAAAAAAAAATAAAGACTAACCACAAAAGTAAGTAGGCACAACATATATATATATATATATATATATATATATATATATATATATATATATATATATATATATATATATATATACATATAGTGTAAGTATGTATGCATTAATGTATTTATATATATATATATATATATATCTATCTATATATATATATATATATATATATACACACACAAAAACAGAGATAAATTTATTGTGTATTGGTTCTTCATACAAAATGCACAAGATAAAACATTACGTTGACTCCGTGCTTGCAAGAAGGACATCCAAAGGAATTTGAATACAAATGTCAAATATATAAAGCCTTATAATATTTTACGTCCCATACAACGCCCCTGAAAGTTCTTACAAATCAATTACAGATACGGATACAGAAGCTCACCTTACAGGGAGAATAAGTTATTTGTTTCAATATTTATTTTCCAAATATTCGCTTTTGAATTTCCAAGCGACATTTGATAAAGAGAAAACAATCTCTCTCTCTCTCTCTCTCTCTCTCTCTCTCTCTCTCTCTCTCTCTCTCTCTCTCTCTCTCTCTCTCTGTCAGGCAAAATCCCGGCCACAATATGAATGATAATTCTGGAACAAAAGTCAATTCCAGATTTACATGAAAATGAATGAAATGAATAAAGAAAACATTAAAAAAATAGGTGGTTTTTGACTGAAAAATATGACATATGACAGTGTGTCCTCAGACATTCGGAACTGACAGGTTTATATAATCTGGGGATTATTCCGCTTGTTATCCGTTCTCTGTGAAATAAGCTTGGGAATTTAATAGTGAATATTGGAGGAATAAAAAGATTACAACAAATAATAGAATCTGTCTGCAGGTTCAGCCTCTACATCTGTGACTATAATTGTTATGCAACCTATTTCAGTTATTGGTATAGATGTGCAAAATGGTTTATGGGTTTATATGCTTGTTCCTTCATATACAAATTCCTTAGGGTCTCATACACACACACACACACACACACACACACACACACACACACACACACACACACACATATATATATATATATATATATATATATATATATATATATATATATATATAATATATATATATATATGATTCAGTATATGTATAATAGTAAAATATTAACAAAAGATAATAACCTGACTATCCACACCAATTCGAATGGTCTAGGAAACAAAAATGTACTTTGCTTTAGTATTCCATACGGCCATGGAATCTGAACCATAGACTACAAAGGCCACAACACAAAGATCAAATCACAACCCAAAGATTAAGAACAGGGTTACTGTGCAAGGTACACACATACTACCTTCAATGACCTAGCTATCAGAACCTAGCATTATAAGACGCCTTCAACCATGCAAAAGGTAAAAAAAAAAATAAACTTCAAGCATTTGGAAATAGGGCCATATCGAATTCTAACAGACACTTGGAGGTCAACAAGAAACGAAAGTTGCAACTTTTACTTCTGAACTGAATGAAAGAGTCACTTTCTGGCTCTGAAACTTTCTGGGGAAAGTCAACAGTAACTTGAATAGCGATTCTAAATTGACTTTGAGGACCAGCCAAAATATACAAATAGAATACGATTAAGAACACAGGCCAAAGACCAAGCACTGGGACCTCTGAAACAGAAATTGAGAGTAAAAAAATGGCTTGAAAGGTGTAACAGGAGGAAAACCTTTCGCAGTTACTCTATGAACCAATTGTCAGGAGAGGGTTGAGGAGCGAAGATGGAGGAGAGAGAATATGAACGGATGTACAGTAATGTATTTACGTAACAAACCCCTACGAGGCAAAATATATAAAGGTCTGTCTCGAATACGACAGGAATTTGGAGATTAAAATAATGTTAGAATGTTATGCTCAAGTTAAAGGGAAATATTTGAGTTTATCATAGACACGAAATTTGATACAAAGATGTAACAGAATTATTATTATTATTATTATTATTATTATTATTATTATTATTATTATTATTATTATTATATTATTAACGATGTTCCCAATTTAAAATTTATAGAAAACCTTCCGTGGCGTTATTCATGTCCATTGTAGACCTTTCCTGCAATATATTGCTTTGCATGATACACGCGTTCATTACGAGTGGGGTCGCTTTTTGAGGAGGAATTTAATGAACTAGAGACAGCTAAATTAAGAGAGAGAGAGAGAGAGAGAGAGAGAGAGAGAGAGAATTAAGAGTTAAAGAGAGAGAGCTGAATATGAAAGAGAGACAGATAAACTATGAGAGAGAGAGAGAGAGAGAGAGAGAGACCTTACAGACCTTACATCTTGTTCGGGTTGCCCCAGGTCCCTCAGTGTGAGGCACATCTAATGTCTACCAGAGAGTTGCTAGTACATCTTCCGGTATATTTTGCATCTTCCAATCTTGGATGGTCTGGGATGCAGTTTAGATATTTGTCGAGCTTATTCTTAAACACATCTACGCTCACTCCTGATATATTCCTCAGATGAGCTGGCAACGCATTGAATAGACGCTGCATTATCGATGCTGGTGCGTAGTGGATTAATGTCCTGTGTGCTTTCCTTATTTTTTCCTGTTATAGTTTTGGGCATTATTAATCTACCTCTGCTTGACTCTTTCTGATATTTTTAGTTCCATGATATTTTCTGCTATTCCTTCTATCTGTTTCCTTGCCTGAATTATCATGTAGCGTTCTCTTCTCCTTTCTAGACTATATAACTTTAAGGATTGTAGTCTTTCCCAGTAGTCAAGGTCTTTAACTTCTTCTATTCTAGCTGTAAAGGACCTTTGTACACTCTCTATTTGTGCAATATCCTTTTGATAGTGTGGGTACATATCATATTGCAATATTCAAGTGGACTACGAACATATGTTTTATAAAAGCATAATCATGTGTTCAGCTTTTCTTGTTTTGAAGTGCCGTAACAACATTCCCATTTTTGCTTTACATTTTGCCAACAGAATTGCTATTTGATCATTGCATAACATGTTCCTATTCATCATCACACCAAGGTCTTTAACTGCTTCCTTATTTGTGATTGTCTCATTATTAGGTCCCTATATGCATATAGCTTTCTTTCTCTGTCTCCATAATTTATTGATTCAAATTTATCAGAGTTAAATACCATCCTATTTACCTCTGCCCAATCATATACTTTGTTAAGGTCTCTTTGTAGAGCGTTCCTATCTTCATCACAAGTAATTTCTCTACTTATTCTTGTGTCATCTGCGAAACTACTCACTACCGAATCCTTAACATTACTGTCTATGTCTGCAATCATAATAACAAACAGTATTGCAGCTAACCCCGTGCCTTGTGGCACACCGGATATTACCTTGGCTTCATCCGATTTCTCGTCGTTTGCAATAACTATGTTTCTGTTGTAAAATTCTTTTAACCATCTTCCTACTTTATCCACGATATTGTGTTTCTAATTTTCTTCGCTAATATATTATGGTCTACTTTGTCAAAAGCTTTTGCAAAGTCTAGATAAACCACATCTGTTTCATTTCCGCTTTTCATATTTTTGAATCAGTTCTCACGGTGGACTAACAGTTGGGTTTGTGTACTTTTTCCAGGTACGAAACCATGTTGTCCTTTATTAAACAAATTATTTTTTATTAAATGTTTCATAATATTTTTCTTCATTACCCTTTCATACACTTTCATAATATGTGATGTTAGACTCACAGGCCTATAATTACTTGCCTTTAGTCTTGATCCACTTTTGAAAGTATGGGGTAATATATGCTAATTTGTGCTCATCATAAATCTTGCCTGTATCTACACTTTGTCTTAATAATATTGCAAGTGGCTTTGCGATAGAATGAACTACTTTCTTTAACAAAATAGCAGGAACTCCATCAGGCCCTGCAGCAGCTCCATTTTTAATTTCATTAATAGCCTGCACAATACAGCTTCATAAATATCTATGTCAGCTAAATATTCACTATTTTCATCCCTTACTTCTATATCATTATCTTCATTATCTATTCTAGGGGTGAATTCTCTCTTATATCGTTCTGCCAATATGTTACAAAATTTCCTTTTTTTTTTTTCATTCGTTAATCTCCCTTCATTCTTAGAGGGCCTATTTCTATTCTTCTTTTATTCATCTTCTTCGCATATGAGTATAATAGTTTGGGGTTTTGCTTGATATTTAATAGGGTTTTTTTCTTCCAAGTCCCGTTTTTCATTTTCTTTTGATTGTATAATCTTTTTGTTCTGCATTTTGTCTATCTTACTTTTTAGTTCTATAACTTTCCATGCATTTTTTTCTTTTGCAAGACCTTTTTTCCCACTTTCTGATTTTCTGGAACAAGATCCTTCTGTCTCTTGGTATGCATGACTGCAAACATTCACCCAGAATCCTGGATTCTGAATCACTTAATCCAGCTAATATCTTCTTGAACGTCAGAGTAGATTGTATTCACTGACAACACCTTCCTTGAAAGTGCAAGAATAGTTATGCATAACGGCATTTCCTGTTCTGACAACACGGCCCTTCTCTTCAGGCAGCCCAGCTTCGTCTTTTCTGACAACACGGCACTTTGTGTTCTGACAACACACTTAGTGGTCTGACAACTCAGCACTTCCTGTTCTGACAACATGGAACCAAGTGTTCTGACAACATGACACTTCCCATTCTGACAACACGGAACTTTGTGTTCTGACAACATGTCCCTTAGTGTTCTAACAACACTGCCCATGTGCTCTGACAACATGGCCCTTCGTGTTCTGAAAACACAATGTTCTGACAACACGGCAGCTCTTGTTCTGACAACATGGCACTAAGTGGCTGACAACACGGCGCTTCCTGTTCTGATAACACACTTTGTATTCTGACAACAAGAACTCTGACCCTGCAACAACATTCACAGAAGAGATCCTTCTCTTTTCACTCATTTCCTCTTCATTGCTTTGGTTCCTTTCACTTAAAGACTCGACATCATGCACTGGAAACCTTCAAACTTTACTCTCTCTCTCTCTCTCTCTCTCTCTCTCTCTCTCTCTCTCTCTCTCTCTCTCTCTCTCTGAATATAAAATAAGGAGAAACCAATAATCTCCCCGCTCGACGTTGATCGACAGCAGGCACAGTTTGATATTTAATAGGGTTTTTTTCTTCCAAGTCCCGGTTTTTCATTTTCTTTTGATTGTATAATCTTTTGTTCTGCATTTTCCTTACTTACTTTTTTTGTTAGTTCTATAACTTTCCCATGCATTTTTTTCTTTTGCAAGACCTTTTTTCCCACTTTCTGATTTTCTTGGAACAAGATCCTTCTGTCTCTTGGTATGCATGACTGATGTTTACTTTTCTTCTTGGTATATATTTATCCACTATTTTCTCTAATATTTTATATAATATCTCCGTATTTACCTTTATGTCGTCACTTACGAAAATGTTATCCCAATCTTTGTTTAATTCTTCATTTATTTCTGACCATTTTATATTTTTACTGTAGAGAGTGTGTGTGTGTGTGTGTGTGTTTTCAGCATCATTAAATTCCTCTCAAAAAGTGACTCCACTCATAATGAAAGTGTGCATTATGCAAAGTAGTCTAGATATTGCATGAGAGGTCGACAATGGATATGAATGGCAATCACGGAAGGTTTCATTTTTACTGGGAACTTTGTAATAGGCAGGAAGTGAGGAAGTTGAACTTCCCTGAGTTAGAAGTTCACAACTCCCCTGAGTTAGAAGGTACAACTTCCCTGAACTGGTGGAACTTCCCTAAGTCAAAATGTACAATGTCCCTGAACTGGTAGAATGTCGGATGGTAGAATTTCCCTGGGTAGGCAGGAAGTTGGAAGGTACAACTTCCCTCGAGTCAAAAGGAAATCAGAAGGTACAACCTCCCTTAGTAATTAGGTTGTCAGAAGGTAGAACGTCCCCGAGTCAGAAAGTACCATTTAAAAACCGGCCCAAAGGAGTGGAGGAGAAACGATATATTGAAAGTTCAAAGGACTATGATGACAGATCCGACTGAGATTGTTGCAGCTAGCGACAATGGGCCTTAAGGACACCCCTCCTTCAGTTATTTTACGGGAACTCCCAACGATTCATAAGGAGGGGTGTTCCTTTAAGGCCCATTGTCGCTAGCTGCAACAATCCTCAGTCGGTTTCTGTCATCATGGTTAGCAGGATGTTTTGGGGAAATTAATAGGGACAATTTCGAAATCTCACATTAAGCACAGTATGGATTTTATGGATCAAATTAAGGAAAGAATTATATAGGTACTATGTACAGTCTAGATATAGTTTCTTTATTCACGAATGTACCACTGAGTTTCGTGCTCGACAACTTGAAGAAATTAGCCTCAGATAATATTTTCAAGCCACCTATGCACATAGATAAATTTTGTCATTTGATTAACATTTGCGTTTAATCTACAATTTTTTTAGTTTAATGGTTCGTTCTATCAACAAAAATCAGGGGTCTCGATGGGCTCACCCCTCTCCCTATATTGGCTAACTTATGTATGGAATTTTTCGAAAAGGTTTACGTTGACACACTACCGGAAGACATCAAGCCTGAAATTTGGGTTAGGTATGTAGATGATGTTTTATTGTTTATAGACACGGCGAGGAAGCCTTTCGTAGGTTTTAGAGTTGCTTAATGTTTTTTTTTTTGCCCTCTATTAAATTTACAGTGGAAAAGGAAATGGAAAATAGGCTTCCCTTTCTAGATATGATAGTTCATAGAGACACAGTGTAGTGACTTTAAATTCAGCGTGTATAGGAAGAACACCCACACAAACACCTATATTCATTACTTTTCATATCATGAACCGAAAGTAAAGCACAACGTTTTAACCAATTTGTTTTTTCGAGCATACCGAATATGTGATCCCCAGTTCATTGACGCCGAAATAAATTTCTTAGGTAATATGTTTTACTGAACTGTGTTACCCAAAGTTTTTTTTTTTTTTATACTACAGTCTCTATCTAAAGCTAGATCGATGTTTTACGCCCCTCATGATATAACTGAAAAGGCAGATTTTAAGGCATCTCTTGCTCTTTCCTTATAATAGAGACTTAATAAATTTTCTAGGCAGCTTAAAGGAGGAAAAGAACGGCTTCAACGTAGTTTTTCAGTACAACAGTACAATCAAGAAGAAAACTCATTAAAAATAACCCGGGTAATAGAGAGGATGTAGGAGTATATGTAATACCTTGTAGTGATTGCAATGAATGTTACGTGGGAGAAAAGCGGACGTTCCATTGATAAGAGAAGGGAAGAACACGTTGCTGCTTGCAGAAGGGGAAGTTCATACAGTGCAATTGCGCAACATACATGGGAGAAAAACCACGCAATAAATTTTAAAGGTACCAAGGTTGTTTTTGCATGTAACGACCGGACTTTGAGACGAGTAGTAGAAGGGGCGTTAATTTCATTAAACGAGACCTTTGCAGGAAATACTGGCATTACAGAAAATACAGCTATTTGTGAAGAGATATGTAGGAAAGGGAAAATTTCAAACTTTAGAAATATATGTGCCAATAACGATGCTGCTTCCTCTCCTGTGTTTACTCCACTCAGTAATTTCTCAACAAACCACCCCCAAACACCATAGAACCAGCAGTTGACAAGTAGAAACATTCCCCCACGAAGATCAAGACGAATTCTGGAAAGAACGAGGGCTTCAACCTCCTGATCATTCATATATGAACTAGCTGTTTACTTAACCGTTGTTTTTTTTTCAAATGTGCTCCTTACTTGTTAGTTCCTTGAGGTGGACATATCACACTTTAGTGAACAAGACCACAGTTGATGGTCGAAAGCTCTAATCCTATACAAGAACTATATATTTTAAAACTACAAGAGGAATTTACTTCATTGTGGATTGTATCCCCATATTATATATATATATATATATATATATATATATATATTATATATATATATATATATATATATATATATATATATATATATATATATATATATATATATATTATTGGTTTATCAAAATATAGATGAGACACGAACGTTAATTGATAGCAATATAATTAGTAGCTAACATTACTAGCACTATTTATTCTAAGACTGCTTCATATTGGTTTGAAGTGAGTTTAAAGTGATTACGAAGGATAAAAAACCGTACTCGTGAAGAAGAAGAATAAGAAGGAGAATGTGTGCAAATGCAAAAGCTATCCATTAAAGGTAAACACAATTAATTCTAATTCTTTGTTGCGAGCCTTCGCTAATACGTTTTCCTCCCGGACTAAAAAGAAAAAAAAAATATTGGACAAAACTGTTCGTATTATTGACAATTCCATTACGGGACATGTCATGTCAACAACATTACATCATAAGACTTGTCTCATCTCAAACATTTGTTTAACTGAAAGTATTGACATCTACTTAATCAGTGAACGAATCCCAAGTCATTCACGCGCATGCGTCGTCTCTCGTGTTGTGACGTCAGATTTGCTTGGTTCTGTGTTCTTCAATATTGACTTTGATGGGGAACGAAAGGTGGGTGACATCAGTATTCCAACTGCTATGGAACCATTGAAAATTTCAAGTCTACGGAATGACGGTTTTGGCTTTGTGTCCTTTTGAGAGAGAGAGAGAGAGAGAGAGAGATTCAAAAGGGAAAAAGGACCTTTTTTATTAGTTCATACAAAATCATATGAAAGGCTGCGGCACAGACTGACTTCGAGTCATAATAGAGGCTGAGATAGAATGAGGAGGCACACCTCTCTACACCATTGCCTCTCTCTCTCTCTCTCTCTCTCTCTCTCTCTCTCCTCTCTCTCTCTCTCTCTCTCTCTCTCTCTCTCTCTCTCATACACACGCACACACACACATATACGTAGATCTTGCGTATTCCCTTCCCAAATTGCTTCTCGTAAATCTTAGAGTGTTCTTATTAGAAACAGATAGGCCTATCCATTGAAAGCTATGTTACTTAGTGTCTCTGAGTGTTTGGTATGGAAACACAACAAAATGTATAAAGAAGTATTAAGTTCATGAAAGGCCCGTGAAAGTGAATGACAGGGCAGTTATTCACGTCGTGAAGAAATGTGTACAAACACCTTTTAACACTCTCAGTATAACGTTATGTTTAGAGTAAAAAATTGCATTTACATTTATGTTTGAAGTCTGAGAGAGTCTGTTTGTATATTTCTGATTAATCGCTGAATAATGCACCTTATGTTCTTTAATGAACGTATGGGAAAATACCCATACACATACTACACAAAAGCTTCTGGCATCTCCTCTCAGCAATTTTTCTTTGAGTCTAGTGAAAGTCACAGAAAATTGCTTGGTGTCGTCAGCAGGAAAGTTAGTCATGAATGGACTCAAAAGACAAAGTGTATTACCAGTGACCATATTTGTCATGAAACAATTCCTTTATTAAACCTTTGTTGGAGAGAGAGAGAGAGAGAGAGAGAGAGACCTCACCAATCTATGTACTTTATTTCAGCCAGTTAATTGAGTGATAGTTACTCCAAAGTTAGCAAAGATCTCGTATTCAATATACGATAATGAAACTCTTTCCCTCCTCTTCTCCTCACATCTCCGCCTCCTCCCCCTCCCTTTCCCCCCTCACCTCTCCTTCCCTCTCAAAAACCCCCCCTTCCCCCTCCATTCGGGAAATGGTTAAAAGGGTCAGCGGAGTCTCTAAATAAGTGAAAGAATAAGAGAAAATAAAAACTTCAAAATGAAGGACTGGTGGAAGGCTTCAACAATCGGGAAAGAAAAAAAATCAATAACTAACGTAAGCCTTCAAAGGAGTTTCCGAGAAATAAAAAGGTAAAAAAAAAAAAAACTAGAAAACATGAATTAATCCCGAAGCACGTCAGAAAGTCTTCCCTTCACTGGGTATTAGTACATTAGACCAATTTTATCCATCGACACAAAATTCTTGACTTGAAAACGTTGACTCACTTTTATGATGGATTGAAAAGTTGAGAAATTTCGAAATTTCAAGATGATCTTTACTTTTCCACCTGGAGGAAATATAGCTGAAATAAGACTAACTAATCTCCACATCCCCTCCGTCGTTTCTCTTCGGATTTGTTAAGAAAGTTTAAGGTCTACAAATCACAAATCAATAAATGAAATAGTCTTTGAAGACTAATCAGTTCTGAAGTGTAGTTCCTCTTAAGTTCTTATTATTTTCCACTTCTGAAGATACCTGGAGAATCTGTAATTACGTTTTGTGGAGAGAGAGAGAGAGAGAGAGAGAGAGAGAGAGAGAGAGAGAGAGAGAGAGAGAGAGAGAGAGCTGAAAGCAGGTGTAAGGCCGCTGAACGTCAAGAAGAGAGGGAAAGGAGATAGAATCGGGTGAGGAAATGAAGTGAGGAACGCCACTTGAGGAGACACTGAGGAAAGAGGCGGGAGTGAATTCCCAGGATGCCTCCACGAGATCAGCACTGCTATGGCCAAACGGACGTTTGTTTACTCAAATAAAACAGGTCAAGGTCAAAATTTTATGTGCTGATAAGTCATTTTTTCTTAAAGTAAATCGCGATGATATCACCAAACGACGCTAGCAATAAAATGTCGAATCAGTTAGACCTATTATCGTCTGCTTCAACTCAGATCCAGCTCAATCTGGGGTAAAAAAAAAATAACTTCCATTTAGCTAAATGGGGCCGTTTTAAAAGAACGCTTCTATCCCCCTCCTGTAACGGACCCAGATAATGGAGGAAATATCTATGAATCAGATCTATTATCATACTATACCATTGCCAAGCGCTTCATAGATACTCGTGCTATGTAAGGGCCGTTTGCCTTAGACTATAAACCGGGGCTTCGCGCAGTTTGCCGAGTTATAAAATCATATTAAGCGGCAGGTGGCGTTAAGCGACGCCCTTCTGCAGGCGTGATGGCTCTCCAGGGCTGCATTGTGATTTTAGACATCAAGGGAAGTGAACCAGAAGGAATTTGGGTCGTAAAAGGACGACTGATCTTTGCAATATTAGGAAGGGTAACTATGCGTTTTTGCAAGTGCCCTTTGTGGCGTTTTATGGTCATTAATACTATAAATCTCTCTCTCTCTCTCTCTCTCTCTCTCTCTCTCTCTCTCTCTCTCTCTCTCTGATTAGGCGTGCCAAGTCAAACGGTACCGTACAAAACCATCGTAAATAAAAAAAATAACAATAATCTGCCAGTGTCAACACACATTACAAATGCCATTTCGTTGGTTCTGTGAACGATTTTTGTTTGTTTATGAGTGAGATTTCTATGGCAAAGTAGCGCCGTCAGAAAGCGTCGAATTTTTGTAATATTTTAGTCGCAGGGAACAATCTATGTTTTCATCACTTTCGGACAATGAAGGAGCTAACAAACTGCCTTTGACTAAAAGCTAGAGAACATGTTTGTTTCACCTCTTTTCTTTAGACTTATCGTTGGCTACATCATTATTACTATACTTAATCATAATACTGGAATATTGGTATAAAATTTTGTTGGCCCTTAGCAGTCAAAGATGACTACCAATAGCTTTTCGTACCCGTTTTATATGTAGTTGGGAAGGGAAAGTTGCTGGTTAGTTCTTTTAAAAAACTGTTTAATTTATAGTTTCCGTTGTTCCTATCTATTAAGTATTCGTGTAATAGATTTTTTTATTGAATCTATG
>NC_061095.1:51370021-51381255 GCF_015104395.2 Macrobrachium nipponense | reverse complement strand
ACTGTTTTGGTATAAACGGCGTTCTATCACGTTCAACAAGGCAACAGATTCTGAATACAAACAAATTGTCATACAATACTTCAACGTGAACGGTATTGTTTCACCACAAACGGAATTCGTTCACCTGAATGAACAGCCTTCAGACAAGAAGAAGCAATCGGCATGACGGTCACAAACAGAAAGACTGAATGACAACAAAAACCACTATAAATATAGGTATTGTCGGTGATGGCAGCTTCTAACAAACGCAGTGTTGGCAGACAATCAGAGGGGGAAGTGATCATCCACGGCAGATTTCGTCGCAAAATCTACCCACAACGGGAGACAGAACGTTTAGAGTTTGTATTTGGTATTGCCATTGCATGCTGACTAAGGTGGATTTATCCATTATTCAATAAGTGATGGGTGGGAAATTAAAACAGGGCAGGACTAGATTATAGGTCCTTCTGTTCTCCTGTTTTGTATAATTATGGACATTTACTTTATCATGTCCTGTCCTCTAATTACTCTGTGCTGGCATATCATCAGTCCTACGCTTTTTAGCCTTTTTTAAGAACTTCTTATTCTTTCTTTTCTTAAGTATAATTACCATATTATATATAAGTCACACTTTTCCAGTCACCAATCATCTATAAAAACACATTTTCACAGGTGATTCACTTATACTCGGGGAATTCTGTAACTGTCAGTTGAGCCGTTTATTTGTTTTTATTTAACTTCTCCAGTAACATCACCCAGCACGACCACCCTTTTCTCGGCCTACAGGCTCAGTCAGATGTAGATTCAGACTTAACCAGAAACATTGTTCCGCCTTATTCATTAATTAATTCAATTATTTATTTATTTATATCGGAAGGAACTTTATGTAAAGTGACTAAATAAAACACGACTTGATTTGAAGGAACTCAGAAAGATATTCCACAGAAGTCACACGAACAAAAAATCAAATCTTATCTGGCGTCGCAATTTCCATATCTGAGGGAATTCTCTCCCTTTGCTCTCCGCTGCAGACTTCGTTAGCGATTCCTTCCTCGTTAGGAAATCGCTCTTTGCTTTGATGTCCCCTGTAATCAATATTTTTTTTTCTACTGAATATAGATTAGCTTGGCTAAAGGTTAGCTCGTCTTCATGGATAATAATAAAATAAAATTTATATTTACTAGGTTGGGAGATTCTTAGATCTTTCGTATTTCGAGATTGGATTTTCTTGTCTCTCTCTCTCTCTCTCTCTCTCTCTCTCTCTCTCTCTCTCTCTCTCTCTCTCTGTTGATTACAATACTAATTGGTGGAAGTAAATTCTATCTGTATCCGAATCAAACAAAGGCGAGAATGGAACAGCTGTATCTAGGTCATAATATCTCGATCCCTCTACGAACAATGATTGTTTCCTATCCTCGCAGTACACAGAACAATCTATGGAAGGCGTCTTGAAATGACAGAAGGCAATTAAGAGATAAGTAGGTCGTTAGGTCTCGAGAAGTCTGTGCCAGGGGGGTTGGGGGTTTGCACGTTGGAGGAGAAGGGTATCCTTTTATGAAACAGGATCGAAGGATATGTGGCTGATTTCTTCCGGTTTCCGCCTCTCATTGTTGTGACGGATTCCTTTTGATTTTCTGCATAATTAAATCAGCGTCGATCGTCTGACCTTTGAATAGACACACTATGTACTGTCTATACCACAGGCAGCTGCTCAGAGATTTTTAATGTATGGTGCATGTGGCAATGCGTTCCAGTGAGGCCTGAGAGCATTCATTGATGCTCATTCAGAGGTCCTCACGAGTCTTTACCGAGAACTTAATGGAATGAAAATCCATCTGCAAAAGATCTTCCTCAGAGAGCGCGAATGAAACGACCTTCAGATCACGTGACATTCGAAAATAATACTCTTGTAATTATTTTAATTACCTTGATTGGATGATACCTGCTTTTTCATCAGAGTTCCCGAGGTTAATGACTCTTATCAAAGGGAATCGCTTCCGTCATTACATTAATGAGATGCTAACTGTATTTAATGGTCATTTTGTTACCAGGGACGTTGAGTTGTAATGAGATATTATCTGCTGTATTATTCAGGAGAGTTTCGGGAACCTCTGGTTGGAATATATAGTTGGAATATGAAGTATCAGAGTTTATTAGTCCATTGGAAATTTAAATTGGTCCACATGAATACTTGTGTAGGTAAATATACGAGAAACATTACTGTAAATGATCTCATTAAATGCTACAGCATATCACTATGCCATTCATTCAGGGGTAAAATTCGTAATGCATATATACACAAACGCAGGACACATAAACATATGAGCTTACGAACATAGCCACTCACACGTGTCCGGAGATCCAGACTAGTATCTCTCTCTCTCTCTCTCTCTCTCTCTCTCTCTCTCTCTCTCTCTCTCTGTTGCCTTGCTCAGGAATATGAAAATGACTCGAGTCTTCTCAAGTTCTCTCTCTCTCAGACACAACCCCAGAGAGAGAGGGAGAGAGTAAAAATAAAATTTCCAATGCAGACGCCATGACATAAGGGTATAACAATGATCAGGATTTATTCCACCGTACTGTTAGTTATTATTGATATATTTTTTATATAATATAATTAATAATATTTATTTTTTATTTTTTAGAAACTTCGTCAGTCTTGGTTTTGGTGAGTGTTAACAGACTAGTTTTTCTTCTTCAAGCAAACCTTTTTGTTTTTAACGGTAAATTTTAGTTTGTTTTGTAGTTGATTTTTAATAACTTTTTCCTTTGTGTATTTGTCATTTATTCTTTTACTTCAGCTTCTCACAAAATCTGAATTAATCCTAGTGTTGTTGTTTTGTTTGCTATTTTTGGCTGTTTGTGTATTTATATTATTGATATTGTAATTATCTAATTATTATTACCACTCTTATCATTGCTGTTGTTATTATAATTATTATATCAAATATTGTATTAGATTTTACGTGTTTCTGTATTAATTTTACTATATTGAATTGACTATAGATCTTGACAAAAATGATTTTTCCATTACTGTTCCATTCAGTACCATTTTCTTCTTTTCACTCATCTTCGCTCTCATCACTCACTGGTGGCAAAAATAGATCTCTCTCTGGGATTCTGAATCGAAATTTTTTTTTCATTTTTGTCAGTTTCGTTTCATCACATTACCTATCACGCGTCCTAACAAAAAAACAAAAGAAAGTTATGTTTAAAAATCCTCCGGAGTAGAAAACTCCATATCTCATAATTTTAAGCATGAAAAATCTCCTTCCCTTCATTTACGAGATGAGCAAAAATATATATATTATGTCATATATATATATATATATATATATATATATATATATATATATATATATATATATATATATATATATATATATATATATATATATACATATATGTATATTACGACAAGATGTGAAAACCATATTTTACTCCCACGAGATTCAAATGTTCTGCCTCCGTCTAAACCCAAAAGATCCTTAGTTTCTCCTCTGCAAATCCTTTGGGAGGAAGGTCTGGATGGTGGAGGCCGTATAATTTCCCCCGGCATCTATTACCGAGGATAATGGTACGAATGGAGTTTGTCATGGCTGTGTCCATTCGCAGGTAAACCATGCTGTTCCTAGTCCGAGACTTCACGAAATCTCATGGCATTGCATCTAACAAGCGTGAAACGACACAGGCAACGCCAGCCAAGTTATCTACAGGAGAGAGAGAGAGAGAGAGAGAGAGAGAGAGAGAGAGAGAGAGTTGCACATAACTGTAAATCCCCAGAAACCTTTATTCAGTGTTCTTGTCCTTCGCCAGAATCCACTGAATATTACCCGACATATTGACACAGACTCTGCAAACCAGGCTACCGATAAACCTATAACTAGTCGTTCTGTCGGGTAAAGGAGCATTCTGTTCTTACAATACTTTCCGGAGCTAAATTCTCAGTTCAAGTTTTATCTTTGCGAAACAAAACGCAATCATTTCTCTCTAATAGGGAACAAGGGACCACTTCACGCCTGAATTTACATTCGACAACAATAAATACTTTACAAGAGACTAGAAAGTTGGAACGATACAAATGGAATGGCGGCCAACATTCGTTCTCAGAGAAAAGGAATTTGTCCTGGAAATACCTTTGGCTGTTGATTTCGTCATGGCAGCAATTTTGTATAGATACAAAGAGAAATACATCACTTTCACGCCCAATGCAGAGACATGAAATTAGTGTTGAAAAAACGGTATATTTTCTGGTATAAAGGAAGTTCTTTGTAAAAAGCCTTCTTTGTTACTTTTTACTCTTTTTTTTCGGGAGGATGTCGAGCAACTGGAACTTCAGAAGTTCAAGCGAAGATGCGATGCATTAATACTCTAATGTTATTCTCCTCGCGTTTTAATACATTTGTATCTATTTATTAATTTATCTATTTTTTTAATGAGTGAGATTATCTCGTTCTGTAATTCCATTAAATTTTGTTACTGCTTCCTAATGGACACAATATTCTTTGGAAGCAGATGTTTCAAATCAGTGGCCCCTTTGGTGGGCTTGTTCCATATGCATAAGGGTCAGTTATTCCGAATCTCTAGAGACATCTCAAACTTTCTCGTTCCGTGAGAATGGTTTCTGAAACGTCTCCATTGATTTCTCAAAGGAAAATAAGAGACGATCAATTCAATGCTCTCAAAACAGAGCGTTGATGAAAACATCTAGTGAATAAGTAAGTGTCATGTTCAGTATCTGATGAGGAGTTCACAACAGTATAAGCTAGTTTGTATGTTAGGTGATAAAGCTAATAAATAGACTTTTAGGGGACATTAAGTCTATTGGGATATCCGTAAGTTTTTGTTTTCTTTGCCTAACGGTCCAAGGAGTAAAGGGATTAGCATATCTATCTTCCTGTCAGTTTTGATAGAGGCCAAAATTGAATAAGATTCTTGCTCAAACGATACACCAGTACTTGGGTATGGGAATTGTAAACGTTGTTATTATTATTATTATTATTATTATTATTTTTTTGCTCTATCACAGTCCTCCAATTCGACTGGGTGGTATTTAAAGTGTGGGGTTCCGGGTTGCAACCTGCCTCCTTAGGAGTCCATCACTTTTCTTACTATGTGCGCCGTTTCTAGGATCACGCTCTTCTGCATGAGTCCTGGAGCTACTTCAGCCTCTAGTTTTTCTAGATTACTTTTCAGGGATCTTGGGATCGTGCCTAGTGCTCCTATGATTATGGGTACGATTTCCACTGGCATATCCCATATCCTTCTTATTTCTATTTTCAGATCTTTATACTTATTCATTTTTTCCCTCTCTTTCTCTTCAACTCTGGTGTCCCATGGTATTGCGACATCAATGAGTGATACTTTCTTCTTGACTTTGTCAATCAACGTCACGTCTGGTCTATTTGCACGTATCACCCTATCCGTTCTGATACTATAGTCCCAGAGTATCTTTGCCTGATCGTTTTCTATCACTACCTCAGATTGGTGCTCGTACCACTTATTACTGCAAGGTAGCTGATGTTTCTTGCCAGGCTCCAGTGGAGGGCTTTTGCCACTGAATCATGCCTCTTTTTGTACTGGTTCTGTGCAAGTGCCGGGCATTCGCTTGCTATGTGGTTTATGGTCTCATTTTTCGTATTGCACTTCCTACATATGGGAGAGATGTCATTTCCATCTATCGTTCTTTGAACATATCTCGGTTCTTAGGGCCTGATCTTGTTGCCGCTGTTTATCATTCCTTCAGTTTCCTTCTTGAGCTCTCCCCTCTGTAGCCATTGCCATGTGTCATCGCTGGCTAGTTCTTTAGTCTGTCTCATGTATTGTCCGTGCATTGGTTTGTTGTGCCATTCCTCTGTTCTGTCCTGTCATTCTCTGTCTGTATATTTCTGGGGGTCTTCGTCTACTTTTATTAGTCCTTCTTCCCATGCACTCTTTAGCCACGTCGTCTTCCCTGGTTTTCAGATATTGCCCCAGTGCTCTGTTCTCGATGATGACGCAGTCCTCTATACTTAGTAGGTCCTCTTCCTCCTTCCTTTCGTGTTATGTATAGTCTGTCCGATATTTGCTCTTGGGTGTAGTGCTTTGTGTATAGTCATATGTTTCCTGGTTTTCTGATCTATGTTGCGGAGTTCTGCCTTCGTCCATTCCACTATTCCTGCGCTGTATCTGATTACTGGCACTGCCCATGTGTTTATGGCTTTTATCATATTTCTGGCATTGAGTTTTGACTTGATATCGCCTTGAGTCTCTGCATATATTCTTTCCTGATCGTGTCCTTTATCTCTTGGTGTTTTAAATACCCCTCCTTCCATTATTCCCAGGTATTTGCATCCAGTCTCATCTATGTGTTTGATGTTGCTCCCATCTGGTAACTTTATCCCTTCAGTTCTCGTTACTTTGCCTTTTTGTATGTTGACTAAGGCGCATTTTTCTTTCCAAACTTCCATCCTGATGTCCCCAGATACAATCCTTACAGTCTGGATTTAGGTATCTATTTCCTTGATGCTATTACAGCTTGATGTCGTCCATGAACATCAGATGGTTTGATTTCTGTTGCCTCTTTTCTTGAGTTGGTACCGGCATCCATTCTTCTGTAGTACTTTTGTCATGGGAATCATGGCTACTACGAAGAGTAGTGGGGACAGTGAGTCACCCTGGAAGATCCCTCTCCTGATATTAACCCTCTGCTAGTCTTATTCCAGAGCTTGTAAGAATTGTATTCCAGTTGCGCATTGTATTTTTGAGGATGCTGATGGTGTTTTCCTCATATATTTTCAGGCATTCTATTAGCCATGTGTGTGGTATCATGTCGAAGGCTTTCTTATAGTCAATCCATGCCATGCTTAGATTGCTTTTTCTTCTCCTACTGTTCTTCATTACCATTTTGTCTATCAGGAGCTGGTCTTTTGTGCCCCTACACTTCCTTCTGCAGCCTTTTTCTGTAGGTTGGGGTCGGAAGGAGTTTGTCTCCTCTAGGTAATTGTAGAGCCTTTCATTGATGATACCTGTTAGTAACTTCCACATTATTTGGTGGAGGCAGGTGATAGGCCTGTAGTTATGGCTATATTTCCCTTACTCTTGTCTTTTTGTACTAAGGATGTTCTTCCTGTGGTCATCCAATTGGGTGCATGGTGATTTGAGATACAATGCTGCAGTTGTTCTGCTGTTCGTGGATGTAGGCCCTTGAAGGTTTTTGAGCCAGTATCCATGGACTTCATCGGGACCTGGGACTTTCCAGTTTGGCATTTTCTTTAGTTGGTGTCTGACTCTGTCTGTCGTGATCTCTGTGAATCTTTGTTTTATTTCCCTTCCTCCTGTTTCCTCTTCCTTGACTTCCTGGAACCATGTTGCATGTTTGTTGTGTGATAACCGGATTGCTCCATATGTTTTCCCAGAGTCTCTTACTTGGTTCGGCTTCAAGAATTTCTTGGTGGTTTGTCTTCCCTCTTAGTTGGCTGTATAGTCTTTTCTGGTTGGTTTTCGAATAGTTTGTTCTGTTGGTATCCCTTATTCCTGTTCATGTACCATTGGATCATATGTGCTTTGGCTTTAAGCCTCTGTATTACATCTTCTATTGTGTTGTAGTCCTCTCTTGTACTTTGTATTTCTCATTGAGTTCCTCTCTTGTTTTCTTGCTTCTTAGCCTTTTTCTGCCATCTCTTTCAGTTTTACTCAAGTCAGATCTCATCACCAAGATTTGCTTTTCTAGGCGCCTTTTCCAAGAAGGTTGCTGTTTTGGTTTCTGTTGGGTTGGTTGTGCTGGTGGTGTTGGTGTTCGAATCCATATCAGTTCTGCTACTAATCTTGTTCCTGCATATGCCAAGTTATTTGTTTCTGTGATACTGGTTGTGTGTATTATGCCATTATTTCATTGACCTCACTTGTTTTCTCCCTTAATTTCTTGGTGTTGTAGGCTTTCATGAAGGGGATCTTTGTTCTCTGTATCTGGCTCCATCCATTGTCTAATCTTTTCTACCTATTCCGTCCTCTCTGTTACTTCGTCGGTGTTTCTTCGTGTGTCATTGTTTGATACCACATCATCCCTGTCGTCTTCTGTGGCATCGTCTCTCAGTTCGTCTTCGTGTAATTCGTTGTCGTGTGACATTTCCTTTTCCAGTTCTTCTCTTGCTGTTGGGAAGAGCCAGTTCTTTTTCTTTATGTCCTTAACTTGGTCTGCCAGACCTCTGCTCTGTTTGGGGGTGTTATTCCTATCAATCCAGATGTTTGACCTACCTCTTCTATATCCTCTCTCCGTCGGGTTGCTTCTGATGTAAGCATCTCCATATTTCCTTATTTTCTTCTCTTGTTCATTTCATTATTATTATTATTATTATTATTATTATTATTATTATTATCATTATTATTATTATTAGTTATTATTATTATTATTATTTCAGTAGATGAAGCTATTCCTATGGAACAAGCCCAAGAGGGCCATTGACTTGAAATTCAAGCTTCCAAAGAATATTTTGGCGTTCATCAGGAGGAAGGAAGAGGAAGTAAAAAGAAATACAGAAAGAAGAGATAATACTTATTAAAATGAATAAAACCTATGAACATAAAAAAAGATTGAAGAATAACTTGAAATTGTTCTGTATGTGAATAATTACGTGTCCTAACTAGGCCTAGTTTACTTGAGACTCGAGAGATTAACAATTCACTAGAAGCAAACAGGAGTTGTTATGAACGCTGAGGGAGGAGAATGCGGAAGGAAAACAATCGTTTTTCTCATCATATTATTCTTGTTTCTCTTTCTCGTTTTTCTTTTCATTTATTACTCTTTTCTCTCATCAACATTGGTTTGAAAATCCTGACCCACATTCCTCCACCCCTTTGATTGAAACAACTCCCAAATATTTGGAGTTCAATTCTTTGATAATTATTATTAGCTACTGTGTAGTGATACCAACTCTAACTTATACAATGAAAAATGAAATATGTAGCAGTTCTATCTGCATGTTGGAAATAACAAACTATGATTTTAAACCTCTCCCTCGCCAAAAAATATATGACAATTAACATCTGCATTTGTAAAATATCTAATTCTGGCTTATTTTAAAAATCTAACTCTATGAGTTAAAGTATGAGGCATGTTTTGCTATCTTGGCGTCGCCCCCTCCACTCCCATAAAAGTATACATATGCGGTGTTTTCTTAATAGGATTAGGGTTATATTTTGCACCCATCTCGCACACGCCTGTAGAATGACCATGTATTGCAAGTTACTGACAACCCCCGAATGGAATGAACGGCTGCACTTAATGTCAGAACGCATCAGTGCAAATTCTGATGTTACTTTTTTCCTAAATAAAAATATTTTTTTCTTTGAATTTATATTTGTTTAGGTATTACTGAGCTGTTGCCTGTATCATCTATTATTTAGTCCATTCTTGGATGATTGGGAGAGAGAGAGAGAGAGAGAGAGAGAGAGAGAGAGAGAGAGAGAGAGAGAGAGATAGAATTGGAAAGAGCCGTAAATGCTGCGTTCCTTATTTTCTGACTTCTTGACACTGACTGTGACAACCAGATTACTATGATAAGAACTTCCTTTATAAACAAGATTTATCATCCGCAGTAAGAGAGAGAGAGAGAGTTTTAATCACCTTCAAATCCTGTTATATGTTTTCACTCCTTAACTGACTCCTGATGGGATTCTGACCTGAGGCTTAAAACAAAACCATCCTTTGATCTCTGTCTCCTGTGAAGTACTCTGTAAACAGGATGTCCTACAAGTCAGTTTCTCTTGTGTTCCCCAAAGGACCTTTGAAGTCCAATGGTGATGAAAGTTCACTTATTGATAATCTACCAAAAGTCTTTTAAGAAGTTTTAACGTTTATTTTCTATAAGTAAGTGGAATAGAGATGAATAATATATTTTACTTTTCTCTTCTCTTTTCCATAGACTCATTCTGCCTCTGTCTATCTCTCTCTTTCTGTCTCTATTTATAACTATCCATTGCTGCGAAATATGAAAGTGATATATAATATCAAATATGAAATGACATAATATTGAAATATATTAGCCATTTCCAAACCTCACGGGGGTCGAAGGAGAATATAGATACAGTTCATCATAGACGAGGGGAACAGAATCTCTCTCTCTCTCTCTCTCTCTCTCTCTCTCTCTCTCTCTCTCTCTCTCTCTCTCCTAGCAACCCATAATCTATTAACAGTTTCTCGTGAACATCAATTGTGTTTTAGCTTATTTCTTCCTGAACTCTGATGCTTTGAAATATTTCAGCATAATTCCTATCTAAATATTCCAGAGTGAATTGTTCTTCATTGATAACAAGAAGTAAGAAATGACATTTTCCCTTTTCCTACCATGAATATTACCCTTGCCCCCATAAATCCCATAATGGAATGTACCTTTCCCCATTAACCCTCCGGTTCAGGTCAGAGTGAAATTGAATCTGTTTAGGTTGTAAATTTTGGTTATAAATCCGACTACGAATGAAAATTACATTCTGGTTCGTTATGCGTCAGAAATACCTGGAAACTGTGATGATAAGCAGGGGAAAATATATTCATGTGGCGTAAATATATTGGGAAGGAAATGTGATTACTCAGCAGAAAACATCGCTGTAATATTTACACCATTGGCTACAATCCTCGAAGGAGTTATTGAAGATGATATTATGATAATATTTATTATTATTATTTTTTTTTTTTTTTTTTTTTTTTTTTTTTTTTTTTGCTCTATCACAGTCCTCCAATTCGACTGGGTGGTATTTATAGTGTGGGGTTCCGGGTTGCATCCTGCCTCCTTAGGAGTCCATCACTTTTCTTACTATGTGTGGCCGTTTCTAGGATCACACTCTTCTGCATGAGTCCTGGAGCTACTTCAGCCTCTAGTTTTTTCTAGATTCCTTTTCAGGGATCTTGGGATTGTGCCTAGTGCTCCTATGATTATGGGTACGATTTCCACTGGCATATCCATATCCTTCTTATTTCTATTTTCAGATCTTGATACTTATCCATTTTTTCCCTCTCTTTCTCTTCAACTCTGGTGTCCCATGGTAATTGCGACATCAATGAGTGATATTTTACTTCTTGACTTTGTCAATCAACGTCACGTCTGGTCTGTTTGCACGTATACCCTATCCGTTCTGATACCATAGTCCCAGAGGATCTTTGCCTGATCGTTTTCTATCCACTCCTTCAGGTTGGTGCTCGTACCACTTATTACTGCAAATTAGCTGATGTTTTCTTGCACAGGCTCAGTGGAGGGCTTTTGCCACTGAATCATGCCTCT
>NC_061095.1:51342521-51367521 GCF_015104395.2 Macrobrachium nipponense | reverse complement strand
AATGAGTGATACTTTCTTCTTGACCTTGTCAATCAACGTCACGTCTGGTCTGTTTGCACGTATCACCCTATCCGTCCTGATACCATAGTCCCCAGAGGATCTTTGCCTGATCGTTTTCTATCACTCCTTCAGGTTGGTGCTCGTACCACTTATTACTGCAAGGTAGCTGATGTTTCTTGCACAGGCTCCAGTGGAGGGCTTTTGCTACTGAATCATGCCTCTTTTTGTACTGGTTCTGTGCAAGTGCCGGGCATTCACTTGCTATGTGGTTTATGGTTTCACTTTTCGTATTGCACTTCCTACATATGGGAGAGATGTTATTTCCGTCTATCGTACTTTGAACATATCTGGTTCTTAGGGCCTGATCTTGTGCGCTGTTATCATTCCTTCAGTTTCCTTCTTTAGCTCTCCCCTCTGTAGCCATTGCCAATTGTCATCGCTGGCTAGTTTCTTCTAGTCTGTCTCATGTATTGTCCATGCATTGGTTTGTTGTGCCAGTCCTCTGTTCTTTCTGTCTTTCTCCTGTCTCCGTATATTTCTGGGTCTTCGTCTGCTTTTATTAGTCCTTCTTCCCATGCACTCTTTAGCCACTCGTCTTCACTGGTTTTCAGATATTGCCCCAGTGCTCTGTTTTCGATGTTGACGCAGTCCTCTATACTTAGTAGTCTCTCCCTCCTTCCTTTCGTGTTGATGTATAGTCTGTCCGTATTTGCTCTTGGGTGTAGTGCTTTGTGTATTGTCATATGTTTCCATATTATTATTATTATTATTATTATTATTATTATTATTATTATTATTATTATTATTATTATTATTATTATTCAGAAGATGAATAATAATTCATATTCATATTCATATTCATATGTACCAAGCCTATCACAGGTGCCATTGACTTGAAGTTCACGCTTCCTAAGAATATGGTGTTTATTAAAAAGAAGTAACAGAGATCACTCAATAAAAAAAGAAAAATGAATAAAAGTAATGAATAGATAAAAACGTAAGTAAATTATTTAATCAAAATAAATTGAGAAATGCATTAGGGTAGTAATGCATTGCATCTTCGCTTCATGAGAATGATTGTAACAATTACCAACAGTCCGTGACATAGGCAACAACAAAAGAAAAAAAAAAATACTTGTGTTTTCACTCCGTCCAATATGACGACGCAGAACCAAAATAATTATTTCGACAGAGTCACTTTTTCTTGCTATAGTGGAAGGTTACATTTCAGAAACGAGGTTTAAAAATGAACTGGTCATTTTTGAGTGAGCAAAATCCTCGTGAGTCTGAGATTTATTTTAAGTCTTTTTCTCTTTCCATTTTCTGCTGCTGCTGTTGCCTGGCGTTGAGTAGAATACCGAATCTAGGCCAAAGGCCAGGCGCTGGGACCTGTGAGGTCATTCAGTGCTGAAACAGAATTTGACACTCAAAAGGTATGAAGGGCGTAACAGGAGGAAACCCACAAAGTAATTGCACCATGAGGTAAGTAAGAGGGAAGGAAGATTATTTGAACGGAGGTACAGTAAAACGAATAGAAGGAGTTGCAGCTAAGGGCCATGGAAGGGACACTGCCAAGACCTCAAGTCATGTTTACAGTGCACCACGTGAGGTGCACCGACGGCACTACTCCCATACGGGAGTTCCCTGGACTAAGTAGCGGAGGTCTTCTGCAAATTCGTCCTGACAAAAACTCCGCCACAAAAGTTTATTTGGGAAAACTTTCCTCTTCTGCTCCTCGGACGTGCGAGAGCGTCGGTGTCTTAAGTGACCTTCTAAACATATCACACCAACATGAAACTGCTGTTTGTCTTTTTTCTATCTTTTTTTTCACTGTGGATTTACTTCATCGGGGAACTTGAATTAAGCTGGAGGTAACATTAAGAGTAACATAAGCGTAAGTGAATAGTTTTATAAGATAATTTCTCAGAACTTTTTTTCAAAGTTAATTTCGACAGGCATCTTGGAATACTTGTTCCTTTACTGAGATATTTCTTTTTAGAAAATAATTGATTAGTGTGAAGAAACTCACTTGAAAATAAAGTGACAAGCTGTTGACATATTTTACGAAAACTACTTCTTATTTCAGTCATATTTTCCGATAAGTATTCCTGAATATATCCATATTATTCGAAAAATTGCCATTAATTCATCCATATTTCCCTAAATACAGAAAGTCAGTATCATCGTTAGAGCTTAACTGATATGCGGAAGTGATTTCGAATTTTGGCAGCAGTTCATTTCCAACTCGAAAGGTGTTTGAGGATCATTGTGTCCCTGAGAGACGAGGACTTCTTATCCAAACTTTAGTGTAACAAATTTGAAAAAGGTTTTCTGTTGGAACAGAAATACAAAGCCGATGGAGACTCCAGAAAATATACAAAGTTATTTGTGGTTATATCAGCCGCAGTTGGCAAGCATAATCACAGTACCATAACTGCCATTGCTCCATTCCAAAATTAGTAATTACTTCAAAGGTGCCTCACCTGATGAGGCAATTAGCAGAAACTGCTTTTAGTGGAATTATGGAGGCCAAATATTATGGTGGCTTTAAATTGCGCCTGATATGATCATTCGAATGATATCGGTTTCGGATTTGCCCCCAGATAACAATGATTCGCGTCCTGCTAAGAAATTCTCAATGTCGGGATTAGATTGTTGTGTAATAAAAGCCCACAGTTATATCAATAAACTGTAGCTACTATTTGCAAGAGATAAAAGCAAAGACTCTCGAACACCTGAGCGGTGTTCCTCCTCAATTCAGGCGTCCGAAAGTGCTTTTATCTGTTACAAATAACACAATTTATTGATTGAATAGAATACAGAACTTAGGCCAAAGGCCAAGCGCTGGGACCTATAAGAACATTCAGCGATGAAACGGAAATTGAGAGAAAGGAAGGTTTGAAAGGTGCAACAGGATGGAAAACAAAAATTTTGCAGTTGAAATATGAATCAGTTATTAAGGAAGGAAACTAAGATGGAAGAAAGAGAATATGAACGGAGGTACAGCAAAAGGACGCTGCAAAGAACCTTAAGTAATGCCTACAGTGCACCATGAGAGGTGCACTGACGGCCCTCTTCCCTACGGGGCATACAATTTGGATTTTAATTTACAAATATTCTCGCTTCTTTATGGAGCGCTGGTTTCTTCTCTATGTTTCCAATCTGGCGCTTTAAGAAAGCAGAGAGAGAGAGAGAGAGAGAGAGATTACTGTTCTGTTGTCCAGTCGTTATCTGAATTGGGAGTCATTTGTCAATATACATCTAACAAGTAAACGAAAAATAACAGAAATATCTATTTATTGGGGAATCTGAGAAGCAGGATAAAAATGTGTCTAAAAATCAAATGAAATTCACTCTTATGTAAACGATTCACGCTGGCAAACTCTTCATAAGAGATACATCGCTGAAACCTTCAAAGAGGCGGATTTTCTGACAGAACATAAAGCGTCGTTGTACAGAACTTTGAACTAAATATCTCTGTCATTTTTCACGTCCTGTTGACATAACTGAAGGGTTAAATGGTCGACCAGTCTTGTCATGATTGTGTGCGTAGTTATAAAAGTAAAACTTAAGCACCAGTACTTTCTACTTTGACGAAATTCCACAAAAACATTTTGGATTCAAAGGGTCAAGCACCGCTTCCTACAATCGGCTGAACGCTTCAACGATTTATCAAATGGAACCAGTTATTCACTTCTATTTCAGCCTGATTCTAAATCAAGAGAATAAAAGGAAATTTTTCCATTTTCCAGTTGTCACGTTCAATTTGCAGCCTGAGCAAAAAAAAAAAAGAAAATATCAACGAAAAAAAAGAGACAATTTTGAAAAACATTCGCATTTCCCAGTCGTTAGATATACACTCCCAGACTTTAGGCAGAGAATCAGCGAATGAATGGCCGTCACAATCTGCATCATTACCGAACATTACCGCACGTGTCAGTACAATGGTAATTATTCCTCAGTAACTAGAGAGCAAATTGCTCCAGAATGAGACCCGTGACAGGTTAATTCTGTGATCTCTAGGTTGGTGGGATTTTTGTTTGCGAAGACTTTCTTTGAAACAATATATCTACGAAACGATTTAATATATATACATATATATATATATATATATATATATATATATATATATATATATATATATAGTATATATGAACATATTTTTTCACTCGAATAAGGTAGCTAATAAATTTCTTATTATCCAAAGCAAAAACCAAGACTAAACTATTAAACATCATTTATTCCTCTTACGAATGTTCTATAGACTGTAAAAAGCCACTTGCTCTCTCTCTCTCTATCTCTCTCTCTCTCTCATTCTCTCTCGTCTCTCTCTCTCTCTCTTCCCGTGAGAGAAGCAACACCATTACCGTCTGAATTTTCCCGAGTAACAGTCGAATACTTCAGCACAACGACCGCCATTACTCGGTAATTAGAAGTCGTCATGACTTCCAGTAAAGTAAGAATTAGTTCCATAACACTAATTTTGGTCACATGACTTTCACGAATGGTATCGAAAACTCAGGCGTTGTTATAGTTTGAGGGTCTTGCAGCAGAGTTCATTTTCCCCGATTGGTGCAGTATTTCTGAGTCAGATTTAGAAGCCTGGCAGGGCGCTTCTGTGAAACTCAGGTTTGCAACTGAAATCAATTGCTTCGATTGCTTTCCCGCGCAAAATGTTGAATATCCAGGTCGTTAGAGAACAGAATTTTGTGCGAAAACCACTATTTCCCGAGACCGTTTCGGGGGACACCCATATTTCCAGGAATCTGACTGAGAGACTGGGCCAAACCTTCTCGCCCAAAATGTTAAGTATCCAGATCTTTATGCAGGAGGATTTTGCAGGAAAAAAAAAACTCATTTCCTGAGACCATCTCTGGGGGTAAGAGACATTTCCAGGCTGATCATTCGCAGCTCAAAGTGAGCGGGGAACTGAATATCATTAATATGGTGTATACGTTCTGCAATTCGTAATAATGATACTCTCATATGTGCCTCTTTATCTACTCATAGCTATGCAGTTTCATCTGCTAATAGCAAATGCATTATGAATGAAGTTTCCGTGGTACTCATTAGTATCACTCAATATATATTCACTGAATGCAAGTCACTCATTTAGTAATGGAAATGTGGGTCCAAAAGCCTGGTGTCCATTACTGGGTCTAGATAGAAATGTCTGTCTTAGCATCAAACTGAAGCAAATATATGAATATGTGTTTGAAGATTGTTTTAAGATTATTTCAACGGACATGAATATTACTTTAATGTTTTAGCAGATTTACTGAGCTGAATTAATATTTTCAATTTTAATACGATTTTCATGTCTTTTCATTTTATGTTTTATATACATATGGATATTCGATGTATTCGAGGTTTGTTGTGTATCATAATAGCAATCTGTTTCTGCTGTAGTTGATAATATCATATCTCGACTTTTACCTCCTCTTATTGTGTCCCATAAACATCTGCTCTCTTTCATGTCCTTTCCTTAGTTCATTAAAAACATTTAAATACCAATTTTACCAACCCACTAACTGCCTCCTATTCCTCTACACATATTATTTTGGTCGTAACTCTTTCTGTATCATTTGCAATGCAAGGTTTGGTGTACTGTCAAAACTAAAAGTGTAGGAATCGTCAACAATCTTTAAGGGAGCTGTAGGAATGGAGTTGAATATGGTAATTAGGCCAAAGGCCAAGCGTTGTGACCTATGAGGTCATTTAGCACTGAAAGGGAAATTGAGAATAGAAAGGCTTGAAAGGTGTAACTAGAGGAAAATATTTTGCAATTCCACCAAGAAACAACTGTTAGTTGGAAAGCAAGATTGAAGGAAACGAATATGAACGGAGGTACAATAAAAGAAATGAAAGGAGCTGCAGCTATGGGCCAAAGGGACGCTGCAGAGAACCTAAAGTAATGCCTACAGTGGACCACACTGACGGCACTACCTTCCAGAGGCGAACATGGGACAATAGTTTGATATCGATATCTGTATCTAAAAAAATACAGAAAGTCAAAATATTCCAGAGGAGAGAAAAACAATGGCAAGAAACTCAAGACTTCTCTGCAAATATTTTCTTCCTAAAACTGGAACTTCCTTTCCCCAGGAGGTCCTTTCTGGTGCAACACCAAAACTTGTTCTAACCTCCCCGAAGAAGAATGTTATCGACGCTGTCCAAAAATGATGGGAAAACTCTCCATAAAAGTTAAAGCGGAAAATCTCCTCAAAAGAGAAACCAACAAGATCATTCGTTGCTTCAGAAAGAAAGTGACAAACTCTTCTGCCTTTTTTCTCTTTTATTTATTTATTTTCCTTCCTGGGGAAGTTCGTACCACAAGTTGTAGGCTAAGGAAGCTGAAAGAGACATGGAAAACTATTTGAAGCTAAGTCTTTTATCAGAATTCTAATATTTTATATTTGATTTTATTTCCTGGAAAATAGTTAAGATAGTTCAGATCTACATCGTGCAAATTGTTACTACTTGGATATGGTGAGATCTCTTCAATTCGATGTTTCTGTTGTGAAACTAAATATGCAAACTAGTCGATAATAAATATAGTTATTAAAATCCCAGGCTGTATTATTTCATAATTAAGAAACGCACATACGTACACATTTAATGAACCTTACAAGTTAGCCTAAGGATTTCCTACCATGAGACGAAACAAAGGCAAAACCAACCGATACATCTATATATATCCACCCATCCCCTGCATCTTTAACAGATCCACAACTTTTTATGACGAAGCAAAAGGCGAAAGAAATAAGAGATAAAATGAATAGAAGGCAAAAGGAATAATTATTCCTTTTGCCTTCTATTCATGGAGGATATCCGAAGGTACTTTGGATTTGTTGTGCCTATTCCAAGGACCAGCAATAAACTGCGAAATATCCCCAATTAAGGAACAACAACGAAGAGAAAGAATTCATGATATCAACTTTCTTTTCTCTGACCAACTTCACTTCTGTGTTTATTCTACCGTTGGGCTGTTCTTTATGAAGGTGAGGTTTCAGACTTTTCTTTTTATTGAAGTGTGTGGTAAGAATCTGACTGAGGAAAAAAGCTTTGGAGATGGTATGAATCAATTGCTTTAGCAAAACAGATATATAATAAGTTTAGACAATGAAATTCCACGATGAAGTCAACAGGGGGGCAATAAATATGGTTAAAAGTTATGAGACAAGCAAGAAGTATGTTTACTACTAAGAACTCGGCTTAAATACCGGAGAGTGACTGGTTTGCTATAAAAGTAGGTGTGAGACAAGTAAAAGAAACGATCCTTATGCTGTAAATTCACTCCTGATAAAATCTTATGATAAAGTCGATAGAGAGGCAATAAGGATGGTCTTAAGCGTGTATGGTATTGAAGATAAAATGCAAATATGGTTAAAAGTTATGTGACAAGCAAAGTGAGCGTTAGAACATGTAGACGGGAGAGTGACTGGTTTGCTGTAAATGTGTCTCAGTGATTGGCCAATGTCATTATGAAAGGAGAAACGAAATAGACCAAGGATGTAGATCCAAAGGTGGGGATATGTCAATGAATGATGGATGGACTGTGGAACGAATGATGTTTGCAGGTGATACGCGACTGATTGGGGACAGTGAAGAGAAACTGCAGAATCCGGTGGGAGTCTGACAGGTTCTGCTGCTGATGGAGGAGTGAGAGTAACACTCTAAGGGTAAATGAAAATTAGGATTGTGGGTATATATATACACACAAAGATAATAAATGAATATGATTAAAATGAGATTAATGTCAAAATCCATGTAATGAGAGAGACCTCCATTTCAATTAGAATTTCAGGCCTCACAGATTTTATATACAATTCTCCTAATTTGTTTTCTGGTCGAAATGATTTTTAAAATGTGAGGAAATTTTCTATCGCATGAAATATATAATTTATTCCGACATATTGGAATCGCTTGGAATATCATCAGGGAATAATGGCTATGTACTGATAGATAGCCATGGAACACTTATATGATGTGCATTTGTTGCCCTCAGCGCCATGCAAGGTAAGTTATATATATATATATATATATATATATATATATATATATATATATATATATATATATATATATATATATATTGCAATCGATTATTTAATTCTAATACCTTTGGTAACATTGATCCCTTTGTATCGTATAATATTTCCAGAACCCATGATATTAATTTATTCAAAATTATTTTCAATGAAAAAATATATGAAACAGAAAACAGGAGTAATGGTTTTGTTAATTGAGTTGAAAAACATCCCTGATAACGAACAACAAAAAGAAAAATGCTAAATATATATATATATATATATATATATATATGATATATATATATATATATTATATATATATATATATATATATATATATATATATATATATATATATCAGAAACTGATCAAAATGCTTGATAAATAATACATTTAAGCCTTGTGTCACTGAGCTTTTGTATTGATGCACAAATGTATTTATTATTATATTCAAATCGCAGTGAGCAAAGTCCCGTTGTCACTAAATTAGGATTAAGGTGAGAATTGATTCATTTATGAATAAATATTTTGTTTATATTCCCCGATTGAGACAAAATATCGCTACATTAGGACGAAATAATTTGTGAAAGCCAATTGTCATTAAATTCTGTACCATTCGCCTTTTATATGAATGACTAACATTTTTATGAATGAATTGACATTTCACATTATTGGCGTTCGGTTGTTTGTGTTGTGGTAAAAAAGACGGTTGAATGAAAGTTTCAGTATTTGAATTGGCTCTAATGCAATACGATATCGAATGTGATGACATGATTATGCTAGTATATAGATAAATTCTGATAAAAGAGTAATGAATATTATTATTATTATATTCCATATACATAGCCAACGACGAAAGTATATTGCTGATATTATTTCAATAATCATTTCTGTTAATAAACACGATTTGAGTTTAAGGAAATGGTCACACTGAAACAGTTAACAGAAATATAATGAGAGAGAGAGAGAGAGAGAGAGAGAGAGAGAGAGAGAGAGAGAGAGAGAGAGAGAGAGCAAGTATGTAAGTATGTATGTATCTATGTATAAGATTGCAATTGTATCTAAAGACAGATGGATATATATCTTTATAAATTCCCGGGAGCAGATAAGGATTCTCTCGAAATAAAAGGTGAAGCGAGAATCTATAGATGGGAGAAGATCGTGGAAGGAAAGAAAGAGAGAGAGAGAGAGAGAGAGAGAGAGAGAGAGAGAGAGAGAGAGAGAGAGAGAAATTGAAAGTTTAACGAGCGAGGCACAAATGGCACGTACCCGAAGAAGTCAGGATTTTATCATACTGGAATTAAAACATAATTTTCCGTTAACAGGAGAGCATCAACACATTATTAAGAATGTTATTCAATTGTCATTTTGACAGTTAACTTACACTAGTCAATATTACCTAGTGAACCTAGTTCTAACGTATTTTGTTTGATAATGATACTCTATGAATACTGAAAGGAATTGATTATACAAGAATAAAATTCGTATAGGCATAAATGCTGGAATTAGAACGGAACTTAACCAAATATCATTCGGTAGAATGTCCTACCTGTTAAGAGACAGCAAAATGGAAGCAATTATTTATTCACAGGACAATTTCCTGCTTCTTCATCTCCTTTATAAAAGGAGGTTCTTTTCCCAATAAGGGAGGAGATAAAAGTGTTTCCTAAAAGGGTGATAAAAGAATATTTATAAGGGAGTTAGTGGAAAGCGACGCTCTTTTATTCTCGTTTATTCTTCTTTCTTGTTCCTTCGTTTAAGGAATTGAGACTTTGGACTAAAAACCTCTCTCTCTCTCTCTCTCTCTCTCTCTCTCTCTCTCTCTCTCTCTCTCTCTCTCTCTCTCTCTCCACGATCTTCTCCGTCTATAGATTCTTGTTTCGAATTTTATCTCGGGAATATCCTTATCTGCTCCCGATAATTCACAAAGATTTAGTATATCCATCTATGTCTTTAGATACAATTGCAGAATACTTGAATATCTTCCTCGACTCCAGACACTTGGCTCCTTAGGATCTCACCAGTTTAATGGTCTAAAAGTTAATTGGTTTAATAGGTCTGATGGTTTAAAGGTCAAATGGTTTAAATGGTGTACGAATTCCCGTCGAATCCCAGGAACCGACATTAGCAACGCCAGAGAGAGAGAGAGAGAGAGAGAGTTACAATAAAACTTTGTTTTCAGCATCAGTAAGAATTACTTATATGATGTTGGATGTTCTCGTACTTGAGATTATGATGACGGCTCAACTTCAGCGATAACATCTTTCCTACCAGGCTAATATGCATCACTCAGAGAGAGAGAGAGAGAGAGAGAGAGAGAGAGAGAGAGAGAGAGAGAGAGAGAGAGAGAGAGAGAGCACCATCACGATGCCAAACCTTCTCTTCTCAGGCTTTACAAATCTCTTCACCACAAACGAACGCATGCAACGATATTTACATAAATTTATTCCGGAGCATTAATTGAAATTGATGGAATGTATGAGGAATATACAAACAGGTCCCTCGCCTCCATAAGCTTCGTGTCTGCATTTGAATTTGCCCTCAAATACGACTTATAAATCTGGAAAATCCTGGAGTGGGATTATTTACTCTAAGGGAATTCTGTGCTGATAGTTTTTTTTTATATTATGAATTTCGCATGCGGCCTCCCCCCACCCACCACCCCCGACACACACACACACAAACGTACATGCATACATACGCACATAAACAGATTGACCGACTGAACAAGATAATATTCTTAGCGGACTTCTTGAATTTCAGTTCAATGGTGGAATTGTTCCATATTATTATTATATTACCTTCTGGATTATATAATAATAATACTAATAATAAATTCTTCACACTTGTGAGTCTCGAGAACGATACATAAAATATATGAAACACTGATAATGAATTATTATTATTATCACTCAGAAGTTGAAACCCATTCATATGGAACAAGCCCACCAAAGGGGCCACTGACTTGAAATTCAAGCTTTTAAAGAATTTCATGGTGTTCATTTGAAAGAAATAACGGAAGGTAAAGGGGAATACGGAAAGAAAGAAGAGATCACTTTTTTAAAAAGCTAACAATAGATTAATAAATTAATCAATAAATAAAAATATACGTAGATAATTAAAATGCAAGGAGACGTGTTAGGGCAATAAAGCACTGCATCTTCGCTTATGAACTGATGATTTAATATGATAGATGCAAATGAATGCTTTAACTAAATGTGATTTTTTTTTTTGAGAAAATATCTTGAAACTACACCGTCTTTTCACGAGTGTGATTAATAACGTTGCAACTAGAACATTCTTATTTTATTTTTTCCTGTTTTTCTGCCCTTAAAGCGACATTAACAAAGTTGCTTCGAATTCTCGATACGCAGCGCTCTGCTGTAGGAGGGACACGAAAGGAATCGGTGCAATTTGCATATTCATGGAAGAACTGACCTTCAGAAATCTCCTGCAGTCGAAACTTAATCTCGGAGAGGCTGCATCTGGAACCTCTGCCTTTGTCATTCATCATTCATTCTGACCGGTTTTGGTTGGGAGGAAGGACCTGTGGAAGATTTGCTTGCTTGCATCTTTCCATGGCTTGATAGATTTTGCTTGCTTTGCTATTTCTGAGAATTTCCTTTGCTTTTCAGGTGGTGGCTAGATAAAATTTCTTGCCTTACAGAATTGCCAGCTTGCTTGGCTTGATAAGATTTGCTTGCTTGATATATTTGCTTGATTGTTGGCTTTCCTTGAAAAATTTGCTTGCTTGCTTGTTTGACTTGAAAAAATTTGCTTGCTTTGCTAATTTGCTTACTATTTTGCTGTGATTGCTAGATTGCTTGCCTTCTTGTTTGCTTTGCTTGCTGTACTTGCTTGATTGCTAGATTGTTCGCTAGATTGTTTGCTTGCTAGCTTCAGCAGATTGCTTGCTTGCTCTCTTTTTTGCTTGCTTGTATGGTTTGCTTGATTGCTGGTTTGTTTACTAATTGTTTGCTTGCTTACTTACTTGTTTGCTTGTTTGCTAGACTATATGCTTGCTACATTACATACTTGCTAGATTGCTTGCTCAATAGCTTGATTGCTTGACTTGTTTACATACCATGCTTGCTTTTCTGCTTGATTACGTGCATTGGTTGCTTTTTTGTTTATTTTCCTTGCATATTGGCTTGATTGCTTGCTTTTCTTGCTTGCTTGCCTGCTGCTTGATAGATTTACTGTACAGTTTGCTGGCTTGCTCCCTTGCTTGTTGCTTTCCTCAGTTGCTTTGCGTGCTTGGGTGTTACTTTGATTGCTTGCTTGATGGATTTGCTTGCTTGCTTTCTTGCTTGTTTTGTTTGCCTGGTTGCTTTTTGCTTGCTTGCTTGTTCTGCTTGGTTTGTTGGCTTTGCTTTTTTGGCTTTGCTTGGCTTGCTTGCTTGGTTTGCTTGCCTGGTTGCTTTGATTACTTGCATGGTTAGCTTGTTTAATTGTTTTGTTTAGCTTGCTTGATTTGCTTGCCTGGTTGCTTTGCTTGCTGGCATGGTTTGCTTGGTTTGGTTACTTGCTTGCTTTGCTTATTTGCCTTGTTTACTTTGCTTTCTTGTTTGCTTAAGTGCTTTCTTTGCTTGCTGTCTCCCTTGCTTTACTTTCTTGTTTGTTTACTTTGCTTGCCTGCTTTGTTTACTTTCTTTCTTGCTCTCTTTACTTGCTTGCTTTGCTTGCTTATTTATTTTCATTGTTTGCTTCCTTTGCTTGCAGTAATTCCTTGCTTGCTTTGTTTGCTTACTTGCTTTGCTGTCTTGCTTTTTTTCCACATTATACTAAGATTCAGAACAAAAGATTCTTTGTCTCAAGAACTTATCCTTTGGTCATACTGACAATGGACTCGTTTTATAAATCCTAATATCACTCAGCAACTATCGTGTGATTTTTCAACATCTACATAAAGAAAAAAAAGTCAGCAAATTCTTTACAACCTTCGTGAACAAATATATCAAAAGCATAGACGTTCTCTTAGCTTTTGCGAACTGCAAAGTTAAAGAGATCAGCTTCATCGCAGAGTTCTGTCACACCGAAATAACAGGAGCTTTGCAAAGGATCTGAGCATCGCGTAAGGCTTTCGAATCGAACAGGAGATTACATTATTCCCAAATGGGTTTGACTTGTACCCAGAGAATATCTCTGTCCTGAATTCAGTCAGTTGATTTATTTCCTGCACCCGGCCACTTTGGTTACAGAATAGATCAAGATATATTCTTTTGATCTTTCTTTAATCGTGGTATGGCCGTTGGCAATCTTCAGCTAAAAACAATTATTAACTGTAGTGTCAACATACTATAATAAACCCATGAAGGCTCCAGAGCCTGCAGAGGGAGAAAGAAGTTACAGGAAAAGGTAAAGTATAAATAAATGAGAAGGAATCGAAAATAAAACCGATGTATCTGAAATTCGGGAGAATACCTCAGCAGCGGAAGCAGAGAGCAGGAAGCAATTAGTTCCTGGCTGAAACATTTGGAGATCAGAAGGTTCCACAACTGCGCTGGGAACACTGTTCCACATTGTAGTTGTGGTCAAGATAAAACTCCTATTCCAGCATGATAAAGAACCCGGTCGATACCAAAGAACAGATCCACGAAAACACGAGTGAGACAACTTGGTAATCCTGTTGTTGTGAAAATATTGAAACTCTACTTAGTTCCTCCGAATACAGTTACTCATACTTCATCACTCTCGGAGTTCCTAAATTAAATTTTTGTTTTACTAACCTAAAACTCTCTCGTTCGCGATATAATTAATGAAATGCAGACCATATTAAGCTGCACTTGCAACTTGAATCTGAATGCTAATGAGAAGTTATGTGGTACTTTGTGAATAATGGGTCCTTTTTTTATTTGGGGAATTTCATGGGAAACATTTGCATGGTTGGAATGTATAATATTATATTCTAAATCATTACTGGTGAAATCTAGGGAACTACGACAGAGAGAGAGAGAGAGAGAGAGAGAGAGAGAGAGAGAGAGAGAGAGAGAGAGAGAGAGAGAGATGGGAAATACACAGTAATACTCTGTAAGAAACAAAGACAGAAGGGCAATTTCCCTTTACGTTGGAGGATTACAGAAGTCTCTTTAGTTGCTCTCTCTCTTACTTTCTCTCTCTATTTCCTCTCGTACCCAGAACAGAGTTTCAAAGGTCAACTCTCAGCCTTTGTTCTCTATTATTTATTGTCTGTCCCTTTTCCTTCCTTTGTAGCGATGATGGACAAAGGAAGACAAAAAAGGTGCTTCTACATAAAGACAACTGGATCCCTCCTTTTTGGGGGAAAAGTTCATCTCCCCACTTTTGTTTTTCTTTAAAAGAAACTAAAAGAAATTGGTATAAAAAACGCTTGTTATTAAATATTCCTTCTCATGAAAGAATGGTACGAGGAACAGAAACATAGTAAATAAATAATAAAGAAAAAAATATTGCTGATTATAAAATACTTATTCGAGAAACTAATTTTTATCTGCATAAGAACAAAAACGTCTTAGTTAATTCTTATCAGTCTGAAACTTCAATTCGTCATTATCCGGACATTGGAGAAATGAAACTTCGTCATTATCCGGATATTGAAAACACGAAACTTCGTCATTATCCGGATATTACATACACAAAACTCTTAACATTCTGAAACCACTATAAGTCACTATCCGGACATTGCAGACATGAAACTTCGTCATTATTTGGACATTGCAGAAAGAAAACTCTTATTCTGAAACCACAATTCGTCAGTATCTGGACACTGCAGACACAACCTTTGAATCGTATCTGATGTCCACATCTCGAGTCCCAAAATCCATCGGCCCTCCAAAAGCGCCTCCTCAGATGGACCAATCTGAGGCTGCCACCTGTGGCCATCTATGCTGCCCCTCCTGAATGAATAGCCAATGGAGTTTCCCCCATTTGCATCGGGGTCATTTGAATGACCTCGCCCGAGCAATGCCCAGGTCACTGTGATGGTTCTGTTCTTTTGAGTCTAAAAGACTCTCTCTCTCTCTCTCTCTCTCTCTCTCTCTCTCTCTCATATGTTTTATAGCACCTACTGGAGAAAGCGATTGGTTCATGAGATGTCTTTCACATTTTGTATGTTTGAGATTTCCTTTTATTTGTTTCATAAATCACGTTGCTTCCTGAGGTATTGTTATACCTTCGGGTCAAACGTGGATTGCATCCAAAGATACCAGATTCCTATTGTTCCCATTCCCAAAAGCTATAAATATTCCAGTGTGAATCATGAATGCCTGAATACTTTTTTTAGAATCCTCTGGGAGTTTGAGTGTTCATCAGACCTCACAAGGAAGATGAAATGAAACTTGCAACAAACAACGGTTTCGTAACGAGAGGGAATTTTGGTAAAGAATGGCCGAAATCATTCACAAGAACAGATATTGCGCCAGGTAATACAGCTAAGAATATGCAATTTGCAGAAGACTTTGCTAAAGACCATTCGATAGAGTTTGAATCAGAATTTCGCAAATGTTGCAGAAAGAGCTGCACAGCCAATAAAAACTTAATATCCAAGAAGGCAACCACTTAACCCCTGACCCAAATCCTCCTGGGAGAGGAAATAAGGTCCATTACGAAGTTTTGGGGGAAACAATTTAATTCTGAACTTTGATGCAAAGCTGAGCATCCATCTCCCACCCGATAGAATCACTTATTCTGCTGAACCTCATTAGAGCTCTCTCTCTCTCTCTCTCTCTCTCTCTCTCTCTCTCTCTCTCTCTCTCTCTCTCTCTCTCTCTCTCTCTCTCTCTCTCTCTCTCTCTCTCTCTCTCTCTCTCTCTCTTGGAGACGTATATAGAATCATTTACTTTTTCTAGTTGAAGATTACAGACATCAGATTCAAAGTTTTAGAATTCTTAAAATCTCTGATTCACTCATTTTCAACGATTTTTCTAAAGCTGATCCACATGAACTGCAAATTGCGCGACAAAAATACATCGATAAACTAAGCAAAAAAGTATCTAAAATCCTAAATGTGTTGGTGGAAATTTTCAAAGCCCAGTGAGTTTGGAATGTCTGAACAAACAGGACATAAGATCACATTATTTCTTCACTTCCACAAATTCCGCTAAGGGCAAGAACAGCCCTTCATGTCCTGAGCCTTTTCCCCAAGGGTTCTATCCTCCGAGAGAGAGAGAGAGAGAGAGAGAGAGAGAGAGAGAGAGAGAGAGAGAGAGATTCTCACAGGCCCTCTTGTTTCATGCCAAGAATACCTCGACAAATTCCGGTTTCAGACGTCAAAGATTTTGACATTTTATTCAGCGGCTTCTTTTCGATATTTTGTGAAATATTTCCGTCAAATATCTCTTCCATATCTGACGCAATACGGAGTCACTTCCGGTGGGCGCCTCACTTCCTAGTTACTTTGAAGAGTTTTTTTCCATTTGGGGAATTTTCTTTTTACTTTGAAAAGTTTTTTTTTTTTAAAGTTTTACCCCTTTAAAGAGTTTTTCCCTTTGAAGTTTTTTTCCTCTGAAGAGTTTTTTTTCAGTTGAAGTTTTTCCCTTTGAAGATTTTTCTTCTTTGAAGAGTTTTTTCCATCTGAAATGTTTTTACCCTTTGAAGAGTTTTTTCCATCTGAATTATTTTTTCCTCTGAATAGTTGTTTTAATTGAGTTTTTTCCCATTGAAGAATTTTCTGTGAAAAGTTTTATTTTTTTCATTTGAAGACTTGATTCTCATTATTGAAAGAGTGAAATCAGTGAACACACACTCTCTCTCTCTCTCTCTTCTCTCTCTCTCTCTCTCTCTCTCTCTCGTGTTTTTAACATTTAACTGAGAGCCATAGCCCCTTCTCTCTCTCTCTCTCTCTCTCTCTTCTCTCTCTCTCTCTCTCTGACTGGATTTGTATGTGAGGTCGACGCTCGTCCTCACAACTAAACAATTTAAATTTTTTTACTTATTTATTTCGCATCAAGAACAAATATCTATCGATATTCAGGCAATGGACCTCCCTTCATACCTCCTGAATTTAATTAACTGGAGACTTATTTTGAGCACCAGTCCACTTCAAGACAAGAGTCGAATTAGACCAACCCAATATCCGAGCAGATGATTTGTAACGTCGCCCGAAGAATATTCAGTATTTATATATATATTCCCTTCTCCCTGCGTTATAAAACTATCTCCATTCCATCGTATTGGTCACAAGTCACGGCAATTGCATTGCGTCTTAGTATCCAATTATCTTTCTTCTCTTTCCCTTGCTTCCCCTCCGTCTAGTCCTGATATTTCCAGTGTTGCTCTCTTATGGCGTCTTCTCTCTCTCTCTCTCTCTCTCTCTCTCTGTTTGTGTCTGTTTCCTGGTGTCTCTTCTTTTCTAGTATTTTTTGTTTCAGTGTGTGTCTCTTGTATCCTGATGTCTCTTGTTTCATTGTGTCTTGGTGTCTCTTATTTCTTGGTGTCTCCTGTTTCCTGGTGTCTGTGACCCGTCGCAACAGACCAGCAGATTCCAGAAGCTCTTCCAGGGAGAAAAAGATGGGTTTTTGATCACCTTCTCCCGTTTTATTAAACCTTCCTTTTACACCGGCTTTCAGAATTTCCAAGATCAATTGTCTCTTTATTAGAATAAATTTATTCAACAAGGCTGTTTTTTTATTTTTGTCAGAAAATGGGCCATCATGAAATTTCAATTTTTCATATTGTAACAAGAGCACCACAGGGGCCTTGACTTGAAATTCGAAATTACAGAAAATATGGTGTTCATTCGATAGCAGTAGGAGAAAGTAATGGGAAATACAGATAAAAGAGATCCTTTATTTGAAAACACACATTAAAATAAATCAGCACATCAATTTATAAAAATGAAAGTGACTGACTAAAATACAAGGAGCAGTAGGTTCAGGGTAGAGTCCTGTACGTTGCAGGTATGTTCCACATAAAGCGGGTGACCTTCTTGTCCACATTTCATGCACTGACCTTCAAATGGCCTCGGTTTTGTTCCTTTATTGCGCCCATTCTGTCTAATAATCGGGATTAACTCCCCCTCTTTTGGTAATATATGATTATTAAGTGATTCCAGGCCGCATAACCTCATCTTTTGACACAACCAGCTTTCAACGCCGTCATTCACTGGAATATTTTGCTCCTCTGCCGTCGACCATTATTAGCTCTGGATGGAGAGATCGATTCAGTCCCTCGTAAAAAGGCCACGAGATTCATGAGGTGTCATTTGGGGAGGGAACGGCCCAGGGTCACGATATGGACAGACAGACAGACAAGAGGGGAAGAGTGTTTATGGAGATTACGCTTTAAACACACACACACACACACACACACACACACACATACACACACACAAATACATTATGTACATATTGCTGTCTGTCACACTATCTCGTGAGTCTTGGACGTTCCCTCACCAAAACAGCTGCTCATGAATCTCGTGGTGTTTTTATCAGGGACTAAATCTACCTCTTCGTCCGTTGCTAATGGTCCGGACCGTGCTAATGTATGTATATGCACACACACACACACACACACACACACATACACACACACACACACACACACACACATATATATAATATATATATTATATATATATATATACATATATATATATATATATATATACATACACATACGCAATCTCCGACACATTCTAATTTTCCCGTAACAACGGACACACCGTGTCAATCAGAACCACGAGGAGGATGAGGAGGAAAGCGATGAATATCTCCTTCCTTCTGAATGAAAGTCAGGCAGTCGAGGTCACATGACCTCCTCCTATCCACAACCTGATTAATGTTCGTCTGATTCTCTGGGACTCAAAAGGTTATTATAAGTCGTTGTTGTGATGTTATTGTGTCGCCTTTCGTCTCCTTCATAAAAACACATACACAGACACTCACGCACTCAGACACACACACACAGGAACACTTTGAGATTCACAAACAACACCAACACGTCCTCAGTATAGCTTCTCATGCACCCTTATCGTTTCCAGTCTTGTCAGTTTGGTGATGCAAAGATTATTTTACTTTTTTTTTTTTTTTAAGAAGAAGAAGTACTGAGTCTGAGGGTCAGGGTTTATTATCTGAATTTCTTCCTGGTGTCTTTTTCGTCCCAAAATTTGGAGATCATTGAAAATTATTATTATTATTATCATTAACATTATTATTATTATTATTATTATTATTATTATTATTATTAGTTATTATTATTATTATTATTATTATTATTATTTTTATTATTATTATTATTTATTATTATTCCAAAGCTGAAGAACCATAATCACATGGAAAAGCCCGCCCTAGGGGCCATTGACTTGACATTCAAGCCTCCTTAGAATATCATGGTGTTCAATTGAAAGGAGTAACAGAAGGTGAAGGGAAATACAGAAAGAAGAGATCGGAGGTTTTAATGCTGGAATATGTGCTCGAATAACATTCATTTTGAAGAGCAAATAATCCATGATTGCATCAATATATAATAAAACCTTAAAACAACCACACACATGTAAATGAGGCCAAAGTCTTCTTGCATTTGTAACAATCACGAGGACTCGTGTAGGGGGGTGTGGCGGGAGGGAGTGTGGAGACAGGTGAGATATTATCAAGAGCCTTATTTCAGTGTTCTAATTAGTGCTGATGGAATGTCGCCTCTGTCAACAATTCCAAAGCCAGTTACAGTGAAATGGTTCTACTTTCACTTATAACGGTTTCTAGGGGAGATGCCTCATTAGCATTCTTCCCCTCTTCCTGTGTAAATACAGAAAGAGAGAGAGAGAGAGAGAGAGAGAGAGAGAGAGAGAGAGAGAGAGAGAGAGAGAGAGAATCATTGGTCCTCGTAAATTTGGAGAGACAATGGCTGATGAATTGACTGGAACTGATGAGCTAGCGCATTCAAGACATTTATTACACTGAGACTACTTAATCAAGGATGAGACCCTTATGCTGGAAATTCCACAGCACTTACTGCTTCAGTGCACTTGAACAAAAGGCTCATGAGCAGCACGACAACCCCCGTACAGGGAAGAAGATATTCACCTCAATATTGCACGAATTCTCTCGCTACCTGAACGGTGAGGACCTTCCTTTCCTTTCTGTTCTTCTTCCTCTTATCTCTTCAATTCCTTCAAGGTCTCCCACTTTTCACAATTGCCAAATGCAGTTATTAAAAAATTAAATTCATAAAAGAGTTAAACGCAAAAATACAGTTCAATCTGAAATCATCAAACTTAGAATTATAGAAATCTAAATATTTAGTGTGAATTACATAGAAAACAGTTTACAAAATCCACTGTAGCACAGTTAGTTGGCTTTATGCCAGCACGGACTCTTCTTCTATGGAGGCCCATGGGATATAGCAAGATGCTGAAAGGGTTAAGATGCCTAACCTGGACCCCTGGACCAACCAAGAGAAGAAATGAAGGAATAAATAGTATAAATAGTATATTGAACATACACTTAAATACTGTCTATACCTCAATATTAATAGAAGGTACAGAGGTCACGTCAGGAATGAAATGGATATGTTATTGCAGTGAAGAAGGAAATGAAAATAAATGAAAGGAATATGGATACGTCGATAACAGAGGAAGAGGAGGAAGAAGAGGAAGTGAGGGAAAGAGATTTCGATGCAAAAATGGGGATGCGATAATCAAGAGAATGAGATGAAGGGAAGACTGATAAATGACGTGGAAAGGATATTGGATTATCTGGTGATATAGGTAACCGATGGTACGCTAAAATATTATGGTGCTTTATATATATATATATATATATATACTAATATATATCTATATATATATATATATATATATATATATATATATATATATATATATATATATATATATATATATATATATATATATATATATATATATATATATATATACATATATATATACACACATATATATAATAACAATATGTACATATGTGTATATATACACCTATAATATGTATATGTGTATATATATACGCATATTTGAATACTTCTCTGCTTTGCTGTCTGCTATCTTTAATAACGAAGTATTTCAGGCTAAAGAAATTTCTCAGCCTCTTCGAGAGAGGCCAACTTTGTCAGCCAATTTAAACCGATGCTCTACTGACAGATGGTTGCTTGGTCCAGCTGACAGCCTCTTGAACATCGACAATAAATTCATTTATCCGATCAACTCCCTCCCATGAATTTTCACTCCACGATTCTCTTCTCCCGGGTTCAAAATCCTTCACAGTTTCCATAAGTCTTCATTCGTATATTCACAAATAACCACACAATCTTCCTGGATTTCATTCTAGATCTCTTCGACTTCCAATAAATAATTTCGATATTTGACCACTTTTCTTTTTACGATACTTTTACGGGAAGTTCTTGTGGCAATGGATGGAAGGATCGATTTAGTCCCTCATATAAATACCTCCAGATTCATTAGGTGTCATGATATAGACGGCCCAGGTTCACGATATATATAGGCTGACAGATAGAAAGGCAGACAGAGAGGAGAGGAGTGTTGATGGAGATTACAGTTTTAAACACACACTAATATATATATATATATATATATATTATATATATATATATATATATATATATATATATATATATATATATATATATATTCGTATAAATATCATGGAGAAACAAAACTTGATACAAAATATAATAAAATGAAAAAACATAAATAAAGTTCAAAATCCACCATTCGGCACAACCTTGAATTGTCAAGACCGTGGTAGAGCTATGCAAATTACATGAGTTTCCCAAAATTATGCACCCCTGAGGTGGGCCACACCAGGTTTTATGTAAGACCTCCTAAAAGTGTGACCCTAAAAATGAAAGAAATATTTAAATGAATATTTGGAGGTTATTTTACGCTCACGGTTAAATGGCAAGAAAAATAAATGGAATGAGAATTTGTACGAAGCAGAAAGGTTTCTTGGGTAAAGGAATGTGGCAGTCTCTCTCTCTCTCTCTCTCTCTCTCTCTCTCTCTCTCTCTCTCTCTCTTATTACTACCAATATTAAATGAAGAGAAACACGCAAACCATCATAGTGATGAATGCGCAGGGTTTAGTTACGAGTAACTCAAAAAGAAAAATAGAGTACTTAGAAGAACTAACCCAAATTGAATATAAGTGAAACCTGGTATTCCCAAGAGACTGGGAATGATGATCAAATAAAAGGGTTCCAAACTTATAGATCAGATAGACAAAATAGGAATCAAGGGGGAACCGCAATATATGGGAAAGACAAAAAACAAGGAAAAATATATGAGAAATATTGTAACTCAGAATGTGAACTAATAGCGGTAGAATTTGAATCTGAAAAATTAATGAACATAGTAATATATAGACCTCCTAATACTAAAGAGTTTGACTTAATAATAGAAAAATTGGATGATATATGTAGAAATCACAAGGACTGGACTATTCTCCTATCTGGAGACTTCAACTTTCCTTTCGTAGACTGGAAAGAACGAATAGGAGATTGTTGTTGTACTTATACATATAAAAAAGAGAGTAATAGTAGTGCAGAAGATAAGAGGCAATTCGAAAAGCTATTAGATATGCTACTAGAATACAACATTCAACAAATAAATCACCTGTCAACAAGAAAGGAAAATACTTTAGACCTAGTATTTGTGAACGAGATGAATTATGTTAAAGAAATAATAGTTTATGATGCGAGTATTTCAGACCATAATGTCATAGAATTAACAGTCCATACCAAAGCAAGTGAAAACAGAGATAAGCAAGAAATGAAGAAGTGGGAAGGATATGGAAAATACAACTTCTACAGTAAAAATATAAAATGATCAGAAATAAATGAAGAATTAAACAAAGATTGGGATAAACATTTTCATAAGTGATGCCATAAGGGTAAATCCGGAGATATTATATAAATATTAGAGAAAATAGTGGATAAATATATACCGAAGAAGAAAAGTAAACATCAGTCATGCATACCAAGAGACAGAAGGATCTTGTTCCAGAAAATCAGAAAGTGGAAAAAAGGTCTTGCAAAAGAAAAAATGCATGGAAAGTTATAGAACTAAAAAGTAAGATAGAAAATGCAGAACAAAAGATTATACAATCAAAGGAAATGAAAAACGGGACTTGGAAGAAAAAACCCTAATAAATATCAAGCAAAACACCAAACTATTATACTCATACGCAAAAAAGATGAATAAAAGAAGAATAGAAATAGCCCTCTAAGAATTGAAGGGAGATTAACGATGAAAAAAAGGAAATTTGCAACATATTGGCAGAACGATATAAGAGAGAATTCACCACTAGAATAGATAATGGAAGATAATGATATAGAAGTAAGGGACGAAAATAGTGAATATTTAGCTGACATAGATATTAATGAAGCTGATATTGTGCAGGCTATTAATGAAATTAAAAATGGAGCTGCAGCAGGGCCTGATGGAATTCCTGCTATTTTGTTAAAGAAAGTAGTTCATTCTATCGCAAAGCCACTTGCAATATTATTAAGACAAAGTGTAGATACAGGCAAGATTTATGATGAGCACAAATTAGCATATATTACCCCTACTTTCAAAAGTGGATCAGACTAGAGGCAAGTACTTATAGGCCTGTGAGTCTAACATCACATATTATGAAAGTGTATGAAAGGGTAATGAAGAAAAATATTATGAAACATTTAATAAAAAATAACTTGTTTAATATAGGACAACATGGTTTCGTACCCGGAAAAAGTACACAAACCCAATTGTTAGTCCACCGTGAGAACATATTCAAAAATATGAAAAGCGGAAATGAAACAGATGTGGTTTATCTAGTCTTTGCAAAAGCTTTTGACAAAGTAGACCATAATATATTAGCGAAGAAAATTAGAAAACACAATATCGTGGATAAAGTAGGAAGATGGTTAAAAGAATTTTTACACAACAGAAAACAGATAGTTATTGCAAACGATGAGAAATCCGATGAAGCCAAGGTAATATCCGGTGTGCCATAAGGTACGGTGTTAGCTACAATACTGTTTGTTATTATGATTGAAGACATAGACAGTAATGTTAAGGATTCGGTAGTGAGTAGTTTCGCTGACACAAGAATAAGTAGAGAAATTACTTGTGATGAAGATAGGAACGCTCTACAAAGAGACCTTAACAAAGTATATGATTGGGCAGAGGTAAATAGGATGGTATTTAACTCTGATAAATTTGAATCAATAAATAATGGAGACAGAGAAGGAAAGCTATATGCATATAGGGGACCTAATAATGAGACAATCACAAATAAGGAAGCAGTTAAAGACCTTGGTGTGATGATGAATAGGAACATGTTATGCAATGATCAAATAGCAATTCTTTTGGCAAAATGTAAAGCAAAAATGGGAATGTTGTTACGGCACTTCAAAACAAGAAAAGCTAAACACATGATTATGCTTTATAAAACATATGTTCGTAGTCCACTTGAATATTGCAATATGATATGGTACCCACACTATCAAAAGGATATTGCACAAATAGAGTGTACAAAGGTCCTTTACAGCTAGAATAGAAGAAGTTAAGGACCTTGACTACTGGGAAAGACTACAATCCTTAAAATTATATAGTCTAGAAAGGAGAAGAGAACGCTACATGATAATTCAGGCATGGAAACAGATAGAAGGAATAACAGAAAACATCATGGAACTAAAAATATCAGAAAGAGCAAGCAGAGGTAGATTAATAGTGCCCAAAACTATACCAGGAAAAATAAGGAAAGCACACAGGACATTAATCCACTACGCACCAGCATCGATAATGCAGCGTCTATTCAATCCGTTGCCAGCTCATCTGAGGAATATATCAGGAGTGAGCGTAGATGTGTTTAAGAATAAGCTCGACAAATATCTAAACTGCATCCCAGACCATCCAAGATTGGAAGATGCAAAATATACCGGAAGATGTACTAGCAACTCTCTGGTAGACATTAGAGGTGCCTCACACTGAGGGACCTGGGGCAACCCGAACGAGCTGTAAGGTCTGTAAGGTCT